>NW_015386749.1:720740-773927 GCF_001527695.2 Protobothrops mucrosquamatus
CGCCGCGCCCTTAAGACATGGCTATTCCAACAAGCGGGACTGGCCTAGGGCAATTTTTAGAGGGGTTTTAATTATATTTTAATCAGACAATATTTAAATATTTCTTTTTAATTAATTTTAATTTTGTAATTGTTATTGGTGTTTTTTAATCGATTGTCAGCCGCCCTGAGTCCGCAAGGAGAAGGGCGGGATATAAATTCGAATAATAAATAAATAAATAAATAAATAAATTATATTTTCAAAGTTATTTTGGATTTCTTTGTAGTTTAAAGTCTTTATTGTTTGAATTAATTGCAGTATGTGAAATATTTATATTTATATTTTCTTGATATGTTCTTTCTACATGTCTCTGATCCATGATGGCCAATAATTTGAGTTTTTCTCTTCCTTTCTTTTCTCTGCAAATAGTGTTAGAGTCCCAATTAAATATATATTTGTAATCCAAATAGTTCAAAAAAGATTTTTTTCCCTGAAATTTATAATTCTCTTTGTCTACAGCCCAGATTATTGTCTTTTTTTGTCACAGCTGTTCTTTGTTGTTAAAACTTTGAAGGTCACAAACACAGATTAGCTTTTCCCAGATTTTGCCAAGTCTTATATTAAAGTCATAGCTGTCATAGTCTTCATCCACCACTAGATGTCAGCAACTATTTGTTTTTCAATTTCATATTTTTTGATCCTCCATAAAAAGATTAATTTGCCGCTTCCGTTAGTATAAGGGTGGGGCGGAAATCCCCTCCTTCCCTTTCAGAGGTATTTTGCTTTCCAGGAAATTAAATGTAGAATAGAAAAGAGAAGATCGAATTCCTCACCCAGTTTCAAGCACACTGTTCACAGTTGTGCTGGTTAGTGCTTTTGGACTTTGGTTTCTAGTAGCTTGGGCTGGTCGATGCAATACAGCCAGCCTTTCTCCTGTCGGGTTAGAAGGCTTTCCCAAGTCGAACGGAACGGCTGCAGCCGTTCTAGAATTGCTGGAGCACCCTTCTTTCTTCGTCGCCTCTACGGGGCGACTTAGACCCATTTAGGGTCCCAGGCAGGGTAAAATTAGCCGCAGGGGGTGTGGAGAATCTGCAAGCCCGCAACCAGTTGCTACCGCACCTGTATACAGTAATTGTTTTATGCACCTCTCCTTTGCATATACTCTGTAATCACAACTTAGCATGAATGTACTTTTATATACTGCAGTAATTTTTAACTCTTCTTAAAGTACATTTTTTTACCTACATTTCTGGCTGACAACAGATGCCAACAATTTGCATTGATTGGCGCCATATATCTCATGGCAGAATCTAGTCACAGCAATTTAAGCAAATTCATAGCATTTTAGGATAAAAGATATCTACGGACATTTATATCTCTAGTTCACATTAGATGTTAATGCTTTATGGATCATAGTACATCACTTAACCACTTAGCTTAACATAGCAAACACATGAATAGCAGGTACTACAACTTATTTTCAAATTACATTGTCTCCCACTGCAAATCTTCCTTTCAGTTGAGGTATCTTGGAACTGCATGCCCTTCAGAGACTACTGTAGCTGGAATCCAATATTAGTCCATTTAAAATAGCTCAACACTGCCATCTAGCTTTGTCAATGAGATATTGCAATTTCAGAAAAGGATAGAAATAAACCATTTATAAAATAGAAATTCCCTGAAATCTTTAATATATGTATTATTATTCCACCCTTTTAAAATATTTGGTCAACAAAAGGTAGAGAACATACTTAATACTCCTGCCTCCTATTTTCCTCACAATAATAACCTTGTGAGGTGTGTTTGCGGTGAGAGACTGACCCAATGCCATCCAACTGGCTTTCATCCCTAAGGAAGCCTAGAACTCAGTCTCCTAGTTTTTAGGTTGGTACATTAACCCTAACATCATAATGGTTCTCTATATAGTTTGCTTTAGTTTTTCAAGAAAACAGAAATAGTTCACCATTGCTTTTTTCATGATTTTCCATTAAATTTAATCTTGGGATTTTATAATCTTGGAATTTTAGGGTGATTTCCTATTGAAATATTAAGCAGGACAGTTTTTTAAAGATTTTCTAGATGTTGCCATCTTACCCAATAATTTAGCCATCTAAATTGTTTCATTAAAAGTTTAATAAATCTTTTCCTGCTAGCTGCCTGAATAGCCAAGAGTCTATCTTCTAAAAAAGACCAATCTATTGTAATCATCTTTTTTCACTTTAATGCAGGGACACACATTTTTTTCCTGTCAAGAGTCATACAGTGTTTGAATGATATAACAGAGATACATTTCAGTGTGAGACCAGGACAATAGCTAAATTTATTTTCATTTTATTTACATTTAATGAAAAACAACTGATAAATTTATTCTCAAATCATTTATTTCCTTTTATCACATCAAAAATGGCATAGTAACAAAAGGCATGCTGCAGGCATCATTGGCCAGGGCCAGGGATCTACATTTGGTGGATCCCAGGAAACATGCTTTCTCTGTTATGGTGCCCACCTTATATAACTTCCCTCTCACAAAATTACACTGAACTCATCCTCATCTTGACATTCCATAAGTACATGCTTATATGACCAGGCCTGGAGCTCCCAGGGAACCGGAGACTTGGCTAGATGGTTCCAGTGTTGAAGGGGGCATTTCTTATTCTCCCTCCATTTTGATTGTATTTGGGGTTCTTAAAGATATTTATTACTAGGATTTTTCAAATTTGTACTCATTGTTTTATATTTTTCATCTATTGCTGTGCACCATTCAAAGTCGCCTCAATGAAATGGGTGGCTATGTAAATTTGAGAGAGAGAGAGAGAGAGAGAGAGAGAGAGAGAGAGAGAGACAGACAGACAGACAGACAGACAGACAGACAGACAGACAGACAGACAGACAGAGAGAGGGGGGGGAGAGAGGGGGAGAGACAATCTTTGGGAAGAATCTATTGGCCATAGCCAAGACTTTCCAGCCTCAGACTATTTACCTGTGGCTTAGTGGATCACAGTATTGTAGCTGAAATTTTGATTTTTTTTCAGAATGAAAATGAAAGAATCAAAGATTACATATCTATATTTCTTATCTGCAAAAAAGTAGGAATTAAAGTATCAAGTAAGATTTGCAACAAAGTGTTGCAATGCAGTTTCACTTTTTAAGTAGAGTGCAGCTGTTTGCCTCTCCATTTTATTTTGTTTTCTTATATTAGCACTCACAGAAAGAAAGATAGGAAACAATATTTCAAAATACAATACAAAGATTCTTTATTGCATGACTAAAAAAATACCTAATGACTCTTACCTTAAAAAGATAGAACTTGTGGTCCACTTGTCCTAGCTTCTCTTGCAATCGTAGAATTAAATGTACAACCTGATCTTTCCGTGACTGTGTGATGAGAGGTTCTGCTTTTCTAATATCTTCTACTAAGGCTTCTACATCAGTTCTAAAGTACATTTTAAAACACATTTTTCATCTTCTGACAAACACTCAAGAATGCTGTTCAGTTATCTTAATTAGATAATTGTTCCTATTCTCAACATCCATCATGCCAGTGTTGGTTTTTCTGGGAATGATGGAAGCTGCAGTAAATAATGTTAAATTAAAGTAAACTCAAATTTGAAGTTGAGTAAGACATGCTTCTTTAACATACGGAATATTTCAGCAGCAGTTTACAAAAATAAATATAAAAATGAATTATGCATAACTGTAATATTTTATAGTGTTCACTCAACTATTTAGCAATCTGATCAGTGAAACCTATTTCTAATGTGTCAGATTCCACATATGATGATACGGTGGTGGTGATGGAAGAATTCTATAGCACATACTTAAAAACTTATTTTTAGGGTTTTTTAAAAAATATATATTATGGAAGTCTCCCTTACCACCATCTACCATTCTTTTATGAAAAACAAAATCCTTCTTGCTGGTTTATACATCTCAGCAATTACATTAAAGCTAATAAGGTTTTTAATCTTTCTTAGGACCATAGATAATTATAACATTTTATATGTATGCAGCTTAGATATATGAATTGCTAAATAATATCAATCAGGTTTTCAATAATTGCTCTAACCTTTTAAACCTAATTGTTTGGAACAGTCTTCTCTAACACGGTAATTGTCTGTACACTAAAAAAGGAGCAAGACTCGTTTAGTTCAAATAAGACTTTTCTAGAAGCTTTACTGAATTAAATCCAAGATTTCTCAGTCAAGTTGCTGAAAGCAAATACTGCTTTACTCTTACAGATTGATCAGTTTTAAATCTCAAGAGAAGATGTTTCTTGTAGTGGGTTCCTAGTACAGGAATTCATTGACAAAGGTGGCCATTTAGTTCCTTTTATGACAATCTACCTCCAGAACATTTTTTTCCATACATGTTTTTGGCTTCATAAATAAGCTGCTTTGGTCCCATGAGATAATTCTGTTTGAGCAAATACCTGCTTTCATCTATCTTTAGTTAATTATTTCATTAGTGCAGGTTTTATTTCTATTATTTGAATCTTTTCTATTATTTTATATCTTTTCTGTATTATATATTGTAAGTCACCTTCCAAGTCATATGGTAGAAAAGCAACATGCAAATTTAAGAAATGAAATATTGAACTTGGTGGAACTTACTTCTGAGTAAACATGCGTAGGATTGGCATATAACAGCTTTTCTCACAATAAATACAAAATTTGAGTTTTCTCATTAGGTAGCTTCTCTATTTCTGATCAATTCATTTGAAATTACACTAATCGTAAAACTGTTTTCTTAAACATAGGAGAACTTTGAAATCAGTTTTTCAAATAAGAATTTAATTACTTCAATGGCATAATGTTTTAATTTATACAAAAATGTATTTGATCTTCTTTTAATTTCCTCCACCATGTTTACTTGTCTCCTTCCTATCCCCACCCTCACAAAAAATATACTCTTTGGTGTAGAGCTTCTCAGAATGTATCATAAGGAGTTAAATTTTTTACATTCCATCTATTTTTTTTAATTCAACCACTCTGAAAATAGCCTCAAGTCTTTTGAAATGTTAAATGTACAATACCACTAAATATCAATATACAGTTTATGAAGGAGGTATATAAAAGAGTCTCACATATGGATAAGTTTTCACTTGGAAATAAAGTATGTAAACAAAGAGGATTTGCCAGGTATCATCTGAATCATGGCAAACGATGAAAAAAAATCCATGATGACAGGAAGTAGGGTATGTTCCACTGTGTTGGATGTTTCAAGCAAAGACTGGACAGTCATTTTCTAGAGATGGTTAACTGGAATTTCTGCAGAATTGTTGGACTCAGTGTCCTAAATAGCCCTTTCCAATTCTATAATATTATGCGTTTTAAGCCCACAAAAAATTCATAAAGAAACTAACAGCTGCAGTATATGTCAGGTATGCCAAAGGAGATAGGATTAGGCATTCATATCTTTGTCTTAAATAAACAAACCTAGATTAACATCACAAACATTAAAAAGTAGTATTTTTTCTGTTCAGCATACTGTATCTGTGTGCATTACTTAATAGTCCTAGTGTTATAATAAAATATAATACTCACGCAGTATTGAGATCTAGTAAATCTATGGATTTGGTTTTCAGTTCTCCACTTTGAATATATTCCAAAATAATGCCTTTGAAGAAGCAAAACAGTATAATTATGAATTCCATGTTGAGATAGTTTCTAATCATAAGCACTATAGAAATGGGCCTTTCTTTTAATAAAAACTGTTTTCAAGTAGCATTTCTATTGCTGTTTCTGTCACACTGCAGGGCATAAACCAGGGCACCAAAACTTTCAACTAGTTGAATATACATAAACTTGGTTTCCTCAAGGTATAATCCCCTTTCCTATTACCACTTATACTCCATTTCTGAATCGTAGGTGAGAAGGATTTTATAGATGGGTGATTTTGGAGAATTGTTTAAAAAAATCCACTGTTTTGAGCACATACTGTAATAAATAGGCTGGACAGCACTTTGGATTCAATCTTGAAACAATTTTTTGGAGCATGCAGAAGCACAGATATAATACCTACCTGAAATACTGTAAAGCAGTGGTTCTCAAACTTTTCTTCACTATGGACCCCCTTTAAATACCTTTTGTGGTCACAGACCCCCAAGACTTAACTCAAGATTTAAATAATAAAATTTCTTCAAGCCTTTGTGGACCCCCTGTAATGATATCGCGCACTCCCCCAGCAGTCCATGGACAACAGGTTGAGAAGTACTGCTGCAAAGCAATCCTAAGCGATCTCAAGAAAGACATAACTGCTTTAAGGTGTTGTAGAAAGATGCTACATCCGTGCTTCTTCCTACATAGAAGCATATTTTGTAAATAAATGCATCTGGTGCACTATATCAGAGGTCTCCAACCTTTTTGGTTTGGTGGCCCGGAAAGGGAGGCAGGCATTGCTATGTGCGCGTGCAAGCGTATGCGCACGTGCAAACGGGGCTGCGCGGGCAAGAGTGCAGCAAATGTGGCGGCACTAGCACTGGCAGGATGCTATGGGTGGCACTAGTGCCAGTGGGACACTTTGGGGTGGGGTGGCGCTAGTGCCAGCGGGATGTTCAGAGGCGCTAGTGCCAGCGGGATGCTCGGGGAGGCGCTAGTGCTGGGGCAGGATGGTGCTAGTGCCGGCAGGATGCTTGGGGCGGCACAAGTGCGAGTGTGGGGGGATGAGTGCATGCACATGTGCACGTGCACTGGCCATCTCTTTATGCAGCCCGGTAGTGGGCCAAGTAGCTGCGGCCCAGTAGTGGGCCAAACGGCCACGGCCCACAGGTTGGGGACCCCTGCACTACATATTCTAACTAGCTGTATTCCTTGCAGATAATATTTAAAGTCAACTTAGACTTTATTACAATCAACATAGTATAATAGAAACTGCCCTTTACGAGAACAAACCCACAACAAAGTTCTAAAGTTTGAATACTAGAAAAATGGAAATTCCATTCAACATACAGCAAATACTGTCTTTATGATTATTAGTTTGATTTCTGAAACTATACTACAGTACTTGCATGAAACTACATTCACGGCAAGAGCATTTGACCTGTGGACTTCCCAACATAAAAATTATATTCTGAGCCAATCAATTAAATTGGCACTGTTTGAATCATTTGTTAGTACATCTGAAGTATTTAACTATCATCTAATGCATCAGAAAAACTTTTAAACTGCTTTAAAGTGAAAAAGTGATATATACTCTAGGGCACAGAGTTAACAGCATCCAACATAATTATTTTGGTTCTTTGCTCCAACAGTTGCTTTAAAATATTAACAATTTTAATGCATGTAACATTCAAATGAGTTTTTAAAATACTTAAATATTTCCAGCCATATGAAACTGAGTTATAGGAGACAAAGCAGCTTAATTTAAAAAAAAATTAAAACAGTACTTCCATACCAATTCTGTTTACCAATTTGGTTAATCATCTCTCTCTCTCTCTCTCTCATCTATCTATCTATCTATCTATCTATCATCTATCTATCTATCTATCTATCTATCTATCTATCTATCTATCTATCATCTATCTATCTATCTATCTATCTATCTATCTATCATCTATCATCTATCTATCTATCTATCTATCTATCTATCATCTATCTATCTATCTATCTATCTATCATCTATCTATCTATCTATCTATCTATCTATCATCTATCTATCTATCTATCTATCTATCTATCTATCATCTATCTATCTATCTATCTATCTATCTATCTATCATCTATCTATCTATCTATCTATCTATCATCTATCTATCTATCTATCTATCTATCTATCTATCTATCTATCTATCTATCTATCTATCTAATCCCACTTAATTTACTTTCAAGTCCACAACGGGCCTGGTAAACTTCAGCTGCACAATAAAGTCAGGTGCAGTGAAACTTTGCTCTCCATTCGCTCATTGCCTTTTCTCTGGGTCTTTCCTCCTGCACTTCCACCATCCCCGTTCCTGTTGTAGAGCGCGTCCCGCCACTCCACCTTCGCTCTCCCCGTTATCCTTTTCCATACTGCCGGTCCTCCCACAGCCTCCGTTTGCCCGCACCCAAGGCTTTGTCGCTTTCCCCATCGTCACGGTCCTTCCCCGCCGAGCTCTCTTCCCACAGGAGTTCGGCATCCGCAACTGCCTCTCTCCCTCCCTCCCAACTCTGCCGTGAACCTTTCCGCACCCGGCGGGTAATATCGCAGCAAGAACCGCTTCAGCTTCATCTTGTCTCCGGCCACCGAAAACTTAGAACTGGAGTCGTTGTCATAGAAACCAGACAAACCGACGCTCAAGTGCAGTGCGCAGGCGTAGCTGGGTACCAACCGAAAAGGAGGGGTTTGGTTTTCTGCCTCGGGGGCCTCGACCTTGTTACTATGGCAGCAGGAGGCGTGGCATAAGATCGTTGGTTCTTCCGCGACGTCCTAGTGAGCTTTCGGATTTTAAGAGGGAAGTTCAGCAAGAGAGAAAAGGGGAAGTGCAATGTTTGAAACTGAAATGTTTGGAAATGCAAACGCGGGTTTAAAATGCCAAATCGAGTCTTCTCCTGCCCTTTAGACGCGCCAGATTGCTGCTTCTCCCATCTCCGGAAAAGGTGATGAAGACTGGTATAATTCCTGACAGTAATTGAAGGCTGTGTGATTTTACGCATGTTTTCTCGGCAACTATCCGATCCAATTCAATGGGGCTTCCTCGCAACTAAACGTGTCTAGCTGTGGGACTGCCTCGCACAAACATGATTTGATTGGATGATGTTTAATTAGCCCATTTTTCCAAGTTGCAGACAACTCACAAAGCAAGTAGACATTTATTACGCTGAAAAGCTCGGATTTCCTACGTGGTATTCTTTATTCCCTTTTCTCATTTTATCATCAATCTTGTCCCATGTGGAAGTCAGGCATTTACAATAATGCCTGGCCCCAAAATCACCCAATATTCAATACCAGAACAAAGACATATTTGGAGAGGAAGAGACTTTGGATCAGGTACACTTTTCCATTGTGATAAATAGCAACTCAAATCCATATTGGAAAGGCCATATAAGACTTGTTCCTTTACTTTTTTTTCACGTGTACGTGCCTTCAAGTCAGTGTTAACTCATGACTACCTAGTCCTAGTCTAATCCCTGCAATGTTCTAGTCTGCTTCTCAGAGCTGAATAGGTCATCCAGCTTGCTCCATACCTAAAATGGAATGAAAGCTCACCATCTCCTGGTGCTTAAGCACTACACCACGGGTCATGGCTCTTTCAGCCTTCTCCTGTGGCTCCCAGCCTCCTCTGCCATTTGCAGAGAGACAGAGACAGAGAGAGGCACTTGCACCTCTCTCTCTCTCTCTCTCTCTCTCTCATGTGGCCTTACCCCCTCGCGGGACTCCTGATTGGCCCTGCGCCCAGGCGTCCCGCCCCCTGGGAGAAGTGCGGGCAGGAAGTCCCTTTCCTGGGCTGGCCCGGTCCAAGGCGCACGTGGTCGGGGAGCCATGCGTGGCAGCCCCGGGATCCCCCTGGGAACGGCCCACCGGTGCCTCCGCTGAGCGGGCCAGCCCTCCCGCAAGCTGCGGCCCCGACGGAGCACAGCCCCTGCGATCCCCAGCCGGCGCTACTGTTGGCCCCGCTGGCCGGGAAGGCGTGCCGGAATTCCCGGGAAGGAAGAGGGAGACGCAGCAATGGCAGGAGAAAAGAGCTGATATAAAGCCAGCCCAATCAGCTTGTCAGAGAAGAATGTGAGGTGAGCAGAAGATCGGGGTGGGGGAGACAGAAAGAGAGAGAGGGAGGGAGGGAGAAGGGAAGCGCAAGTGCCTCTCTGTTTCTGTCTCTCTCTCGCAAACACACAAACACAGTGAGTGGGGGAAGAGGACTGGCAGACCAAGGGCAGAGAGAGAGAGAGAGAGAGAACAAGTGCCACTCTCTCTCTCTTTCTCTCTGAGCGCGATCACAAGCTCGCTGCCTGCCTAGCTCTCAGGCCCCCTTCTGTGACACCGTCCCCAGGAGTTCCCTTCCCAGCCTGACCGGGGGCTACCGGATACATGCAGTGTTATCTTCATTTTAGATGTCAAAAGGGTTTTGCGGCTCCCAGTGTTTTCTGTGGGAAATGGGTCCAAGTGGCTCTTTGAGTGTTTAAGGTTGCCAGCCCCTGCACTATACCAAGCTGGCTCTGTTCCCTGTGTAGTACCCAGATTTAAAAATATCCCACCTTTGCTTGTAGAAGTAACATACATTCAAAACAACTGAAAGCTTGTTTCTCTCCTCCCCACTCCACAATTGTATTTTTTTAAAGTAATCTATGTTGATAGGCATATTTTGTGACAGCAATTTTTTTTAGCTAAACTGATGTTATATAAAGAAGTATTTCCATTTGCTAATTCTAAATCTCCCTTTGTTTATCCTCTTTGGATAGCCCAAGGTTCAATTTAATAAAAGGGGGAAAAGAATCTTTCTTATTTTCTACTCATTGTGTTTTACATTACTCATTACATTTTACATTGACAGGTGACTCACCCAATTATTTACTTCTCCTTGTAGTTCTCTTTAAAGACCCCTTTAGACTCTCCTACAATTTTCTCCAGCATCAGTCCTATACTCAGAGGACAGAAGAAAATCCTAGAAAGAATAAGTGCTAGCCAGACCATAATACATTTGTTTTAGTAGTCTTTGTTTAACAATAATCTCTTGTAATTTATCTTTTTCTTAGAATATCCTTAGAATATCTTCACATAGTGTCATTTCAGAGTCATTTTACACCAGCGGTCCCCAACCTTTCTGGCTTTGTGTACCGGTGACAGCACAGTGATGGCAGCAGTGGGAGGAGAGGGGGAATGGTTCCGTGTAAGCAGCAGGTAGCCGTGCTTACGTGCGCAGTTCCATTTTCACAAGCAACGAGGGCTGCAATTTGGGCAAGGAGAGCTGCGCGGGTGAGCACCCTCGCCATTTCTGAGTCGGCTGCGCCCCAGGGCTTGGGGACCTGTGTTATGCACAAAGTCATTATTTGTTTGCAACAGGGGAGGAGGAAGGGATAGATACAGAAACGTTGCTTGTATAACCTCTGCATTGTTTTTGTTTTTGTTTTTCATTTTTTTTCCTATCAGAATTACATCTTTCTTCATCTCTTATTCTAGTTCTTCACATACTGGAGGGGAACTCCTTCCTAACTGTTGCTTTCATGGTTTGCTGTATTATAGTCAGGAAATTCCAGTTATGTTATTGTGATTAAACATAACATTGAAATGTCTATGGAGATTCTCAGTCATCCAGGTCATAGTTGTCCCAACTGGACTTTCTTATTTTTCTTTGAAGACGTTTTGCTTCTCATCCATTATGATAACACTGAAATCTGAAAATTCAAATCTGGTAAAGGAACATATTTATTTCTATCCTCAAGAATTGTTATTATGATTATTTCTCTGATCAGAAAACAGATATAAAGTTAGCTTTCACTTACAGACCATTTGTTCAGTGGCTATTTAAAGTTAAAACATACTTTAAAAATAACTTTATGGCCCATTTATAAACACTTATGACTTTTGCAGGATCTCTCAATGACATGATCACGATTACAGTCAGTATGTACTGTAGTGTGCCAGACCTTTGTTTTTTTTCCGCCCCTTGCAGAACAGAGAAATTGGAGAGAAAATGATTACAAGAAAGTAAAGTTCTCTTGTATACATCAAAACCAATACAGTCAAACTAATAATCAAGGGCTGGAAGCTCTGGGCAAGACTATGCAAATAGTTTATAGTACTCTCTTGAAATTTATTTCTCTCCAATGTTTGTGCTGTTGAGAGGAGTGTGAGAAAAAAACCAAGCAATTTCAGTAGTAATCTTTCCTTTGTCTAACCTTTCCCTCCGTTCCCTGTAGATCAGAGAGATTGGAGAGAAAGGGATTTCAGGAGAGTTAGCTGTTTGTATAACATGTCTATGGCTCCCAGCCCCAGGTTGCGATACAATCACATTGGTTTTGATGTATATAAGATAATAAGCAGGCACTCAAGCATTCCAAAGGGTGGGAAATTGGTTAGGATGTAAACAAAAACCAAAGGTGTGAAATTGACTACAGGTAATCCTCTGTTAATGACCACTTGGTCAGTGACTGTTTGAAGTTACAACAGTGCAGAACAAGCAGTGGTTATGACCAGTCTTTAAAATTGTGTGTGCCAGCACTGGCAAAGAACAGTTGGCTCACACTTACAACAATTGTACAACTTGTCCCGAGGTCAAGTGATTGTGATTTGTGACCTTCCCTCTGGGCTTCCCATAAGGAAAGTCAATGAGAATACCAACAGGGAAAGTCACAACTTGCTTGGGTAAATCTTTCCCATATGCACCCCCTCTCCCAGCACTTCTGCACTTTTGCAGTAACTCGCCAGCTAGCTACACACCCTCACATACCCTACCCTACTTGCGCCATGCCTCCAGACCATTCGTATACCCTCCCCCACCCAGCAATAGTTGCTTTAAACTGTGTTCATCCCACATCTTTCCCACCATTCTCATATCCTTGCACTCTTCCCAAGCCTCACTGCATTTGTGTCATACCTCCCCAGCCACCCATGTATCCTTGTGCATCGCAAGCCCCACTGTGCTCATGCACTGCCTGCTGGCCTTTTTGTAAATCATCTAGGACTTGCAAATTCCTGTTAGCTTCTCCACTGATTTTGGTTGTTGCATGTTGAATGAAGTTGTAAGAGGTACTTGCTAAATGATCCACAATCTGTGCTTGACTAGTGCAGGGATTGCCTCACTAAACAATGCAGTCATATGGCACTCGTATCCCAATTGCCATCCTAACTCAACTACCCATAGTCATGACTCTTTCTAGTCGGAAAGCAGAGTTGCAGTCATGTAATTTCCCATTTAGTGACTTCTTTGCTTAGTGTCAGAGTTGTTAGTCTTAATTAGGGTAGTTAAGAACTGTAGTCTACTACAAGTTGAACTCAGATGTTGGTTGTAGTACAAAGGAAGAAAAGGAAAAGGAAATGTAGGCAGCAGAAATATTTAAAACATCAAAGTCAATGCTAACAAATTATTTTCTATAGCTGGTGATTATAGTGGAAAAAAGTGAATTTCACATAGCTGAAAAAGAAAGCATCAGTAAAAAGCCAATAATTTAAAAGAAATCTTTCTAAATATTTAAAAAGAAATCTGCAAGGCTTCAATTAAGCAACTGAGTGTCATGGTTCCGACAGATGAAACTCTTTAAAAGAACTTCGAGGCATTGTTTACCTTAAATAATCTTTTATTCGAGAAACAAAGTATTGGCACTACACAATTAAAACTAAAAACTGAATTCCCCTCCCCTGGGCACAAAGTAGCACAGCACAATCCCCTCCAATTAACAGTCATAAATCACATCCCTCAATTATGGCTGAGTTATTGTTGTTATGACTAACTGGACTCTCATCCACATCCCCCCTCCCAGCATTATTTAACTCTAAAAGCGAAAGAGAAAAGATGGCTACATTTCCATCTGTTGTCAAAGCAAGAACATCCGATGTTAGCAACGTTGACACTGAGATTAAATATTAACAATGTGAATCCACACAATAGTCAAAATTTAATAAATATTTTTTCAGAGTCTTCTAAAGGTGCCCCACTGTTTACCCTTTGAGGTTAAACCCTTTATGTTTCAAAGGCAGGAAATATGATTGAATAGCAGAGTTATTCTGAATCTAAAAGATTTTGATCGAAAAAGATTTCTTGGCTGTGTGAATTAGTTTGTTTTTTGCTCCATTTGTGTTGAAGATTTTTTTCTTTCTTGTGGGGGATGACCATTTTAATTAGACTGTTTGTCTAGAACTGGGATCCCCAACATGATGTGCTTGTAGGCTGTTCCTTTGGTACCAAGTTCCATCCCTTACCTTGCATTTTCATTTTATGACTGGCTATTCTATCATGACAGCATTTTGTAAACAAGCAGGCTTTGTGAATGGGCAAGCCATAATGTTCTCATCATGGCCCTAAAAATCCACATGTGGCAAAAAGGTTGATGAGTCCTGCTCTAGATCATTCCAAGAAGTGGTTTGATTAAAATTACTTTGCTGATGCAAATAGTTTATTCGTATGAAGCAGCTAGATTTTGGAAGCAGCTTGTTCTTTTTGAAAATTGAGGGAAAATTTCAGAAAATTGTAAGTCTGAAAAACTTGGACTGGATATTTGATGTTGTATAATAATAAAGCTTTATAAAGTATAGCTTTAGTAATGCCTGTTTTGTGAGTAAATATTTCCAAATACCTTGACTTTCTAGAGAGAATACCTCTGCTTTTCCATTCTTGCTCCCACCATATGTAAGACTTAAATTCCTATCATTATAGAGTTAATGACACTTGAAGTTTAACATCTGGAGGACAGCAGTTGCAATAGAAAAGATTACTTTAAAATAATTAAACCTAGAGGATAATGGTTGCATTTTTTTTTCTGAAACAGTGATCTAATTGAAATCAGTAGGCCATTTGGTAGTGAGAGATTTAAATAATAAAATATGTAGATAGACCATTGGTGCTGCAAACAGTTGTAAATGTAAACCGGCTACCAAGTACCCAAAGTTTGGTCAGATTGCAGGCAGGGACAACTCTGTTGAAACTTCAAGTTTGGGTCGCAAGTAACCTTGGGGAGGTCCATCACAACTTCAAATGGTCCTTAATTTCATAAGTCGAGAACTACCTGTATCAAGTCATTGCAGAATGGCAGGGATCACAGATAATCTATTGCAATCATATTGATTGATGACTGTCTTATGTTTGGAGAAATCATCAGTAGTTTATTCATTTATTTAATTAATTTGTATTATTTCACTGTAGCTCATAAGAATAAACAATTTCAATAGCAACATGCTATTCAATAGCAACATGCTATAATTTTAAGAGCAGCTGCCAACACATTTATGAGAAACGCCCTGATTCATTATTAAATCTATTAAAACATTTTAGTGGTTATGCCTTTTAAAAGCATTTCAAAGTTAAGAGATTTAGAGTTTGATTTTTCCATGAATTTTTAATGTCAGTGCTTGCTTGTTTATTTAACTTTTTAGTTAATTATTGTCAAATTTTACTTGCATATTCCTGGCAAGTCATCCCATAGAGGTTTATAATACAACAATGAGAATAGTTAGGCAAAAAGACATTACAGTAAAATCATATTAATAAAAAGATAAATTTATAAGTAATGCAAATAAAAGTAAATTGAAGGTAGACTGGGCATCATGAAAAATCAGTAAAGTGAAGAATTTGGAACAGAATCCTTGCTTATATAAGTAACTTTTCAAGTTTCTCTTAAAGTGCATATTCCTGGGGAACGGAATTGAATAGAATGGTACCAAACTGAGTAGGCCTGGCCATAGTTTTTTCTACCTTGGCTTTCTTTTTAGGCAGTGCTTATTTGTAGAAGATAAGCAGTAGTTCACAACTGATGACTGAATGAGATAGTTCTAGGATCTGCTTCATAAAGATTTTTTTAAAAAAAAACAGTGAATATAGTTCAGAAGATAATAGGTAGACAGTGTTACTCAGTCACACACTCTCAATGAGGAACAATCCTAGCTTCCAAGCTCTGAACCCACTGCAGTTTCTGGGTTTCTTACAAAGACATCCATATGCATTAATCACAGAAATTGGGTCATTAAGGAAGGGGTGAAGTTGTTCAGTCATGCACAGCTGAAAAAAGGCAGTCTTGTCACCATGCTCATCTGAGCACTGACAGAACAGAAGGCTAAGAAGTACAGGTAGTCCTCAACTTACAATTATTACAAAGTTACCATAGCAAAAAAAGTGAATTGGAAAAAGTGACTTCTGACCGTTTTTCACACTTAACGACTGTTGCAGCATCCTCTTTAGTTTCAGATATGACATAATTGTGACATCTTCTAGACCAGGGGTCCTCAACCTTGGCAACTTTTAAGACTTGTGGACTTCAACTCCCAGAAGTCCACAAGTCTTAAAGTTGCCAAGTTTGGAGACCCCTGTTCTAGACCTTTCTGTTGTAAAAACAACGAGAAAATAAAAGGCAAGCTTGCATTTCCTTCTCTAGCATACAGTTCTTGCATTATGAATAAGGTAATGGAAGTCCAACCTTTTCCCTCAAGACCTGTAAATGGCACCTGTTCTCCCTGAGGAAATGAAACTGTACACTTACAAAGTGTAGTCAAATAATCTTTTGGATCACCTGCCTTATTATCATATATAGTTTCAGCATTATCCATCCTTAGTTCCTAATTTCTAGTTCAGCACTTTGGAGGTACTTTTTGCCAAATGTCTTGAGGGTTGGCATAAAATTTTCATCCTTTCCTGGTATATAATCATACGTTTAAAAGCAACAGATATGAGTCATTACAATAAAGAAGAAAATGGTTTAAATTTCAATCCAGTACCTAATTAAAATGAAGTCAGATTTTTGCCACTTTGGGAATTGCAGATAGTAGCATATTATATCTGGCTAATATGAAAGCTCTTTTATGTAATGGGCAAAGATAGATGTCTGCCAGAAGGGGTTTAATGATGAAGTAAGGCTATGTACATTAAAGCTGGAACAAAATAAAGACTTTTGGGAAATCAACATAAACAATTAGATGTTTCACCTCTGATTAAAGTCAAATGTTGGGTCCACAATTATTCCTTAACCAATGTTTTCAAAGATTTTGGTTCCAAGACCCCTTTGCATTCTTAAAAATGATGGAGGATCTCCAAAGAGCTTTGATTCATGTAGATTATATCTATTTATTGTATTATAAATTAAAGTAGAATTTTTAGTGTGTCGTGTAATAATTTATTTGAATTTGCAGAGCCCTGAAAGGATCTTGGGCGGGGATCACTACAGTATACTTAGAGAACCACTGCCTTACACCAGGTGGATAAGAGGACAAGAAGCTGTCTCAGAAGGTCAGGGAAGCAAAAGATCTCTAAAAGCAAATTAAGCCAATCATTTAAATGGTTATACCATGTATAGGGCTTTGCTTTGATAAAGATTTGGGTACACATAGGGACACTCCAAATAAAACCCTGCTTAGAAACTTAAAATTCAATGGTTACAAAAGGAATGTCAGAACAGTATTTATAGACTTGAGCTTGATAGGTTAGATGACTCATAAATTTTGCATTGTATATCTTTACTGCTGCCAAGATGCAATTGTCTGTGTTTCATCACACAAAATGAAAAAAAAAAAGGTGTTTGCAGCGCTTTGGTCTTTCATGAATGCCACCTTTGCCTGACAATTCCAGGATGTTGATTCCAAAAGCAGATTTCTTATACAGTATTTTTTACAGTGGTCTTCATAAAATTTATATTTTGCCACCGCTGTCTAAGTAGAACAGATATGTTTTATGTCAAGTTGCATCTTTCTGATATGAAATATCCTAATATACGCTAGTAGACAATTTTATGTCACTACAGTGAAAACATGGAATCAGATTATACAAACATAATTAAACTGTTTTCTTGATGTACTTGTAAGTTTGTTGATCATTGATTTTGACACTAAAAAGAAAGCCTCAAGATGTTTAAACAACTTAATCTGTTTTATAATGGCACCATACATTTTCAAGTGTAGTAGTGGACATATCACTTGTAGAGAATATAAATAATTTTATCTTAAGAGTAGATGATGTCAAGACCATTATCTTACAGTGGGGAAAAAGGATTTTTAAGGATATTCCTATAAGTACTTCTTATATGTGGAATTCAGGGTTTGACAAAATTTGTATAGAAGTTTAAAAGCATAGGGGCTAGAATACAGTGATTGAACATTAAGGATAGGGAACTTTCATAGTATTATCTAATGATGCTTCATGATTAAAGCAAAACATGTCAATTGAGGCAAAAAGTATTATTTTTATTACTATTAGTCTGGTGAAAACTTAATAATTCAAGTCATAACCAAGGACCTAAGAATTATGAAAGTATGCCTAAGGATATAAGCAGTTCCAAGCAAGACAACTTTTTATAAAATCAGAGTATTCAGATCCAATACATTCAAAATTTCTAAAAATTCAAGGAGTCCTGTAGGTATTGCTCTAAGGACTCCAAACACAAATGATATAACTCTGGATTTCTTTTCCTTAAGAAGTCAACCTCAATCTGCATGTCCTACTATTTCATTATTTTTTCAGTCTTTTAAATCATCTCTATAGAGTAAATGGGAATTTTTGAGTTATTTTTTATCCAGCTCATATCCCCCGTTTGTCTTCTTCAAAATTGTTGTCAATAGGACCATTGACAATATAAAGAGTAAAGGTGCTAGATCCTTATTTAATTTAAACTTTTCCTAACTCTTCTCCATTAGCTATCAGTTTTATTCACCAATTGCCAAATGTTTCTTTTAATTCTCCCCAAAATTGATATCTGATTTTTATCGATCTATTTATGTGGTCCATAACTGAATGCCTTTTTATAGTATTTCCAAAATATAAACACATTTCCTTTTTTTAATTCTTCAAAACCAAGTTGTCAATCAATAACTGAACATTCATTCTCCTCAAATTTTTGTAGCACCTTTTTTTTTACAGGGAGTAAATCATTCTTTTTCAAATTGGTATCAATTTGATTCGCAATTATGTTTGATCTAGTGGTTAAGGCACAAGACTAGAATCCAGTCTGAATTAGAAACCTTCCATCTCCCTCATAGAGCAACCATAAACCATAAAATTTGCTTCAGGAGCAGGAACTATATTTGTTGGTTGGATACAAGAGGACTAGAAAGTGATCTAGGGCTTAGATCAATTGAGTCTTTTATATCATACTTTTAAATAATAAAGAGAGAAAATCCTTGCCATAGTCATATCCGTATCACATACAACATTCCCTGCTAATGGTAAGGTTTATTTTGCAATTCCTCAGAGTGATGGATAGAGAGTACGTAGTAGTTCAGCTGTTACTGTGGAAGGTGCATATAATAGAGAGAAGGAATGGTAGTTATTGTATAAGACTTTGGCTCACCTCAATTAGCAGGTTCTCCTGCCTCAGGCAACAGATCAAGTAAGAGAGGCTGAATTTACAGAACAGACCAATCTTAATCTTGTTGGCTAATTTCTTATTCAAAATATTATGCAAACCCTATTGTATGCTTACTTTAAGTTTAGTATGTTGTGGGTACCCAGGGTTAATTCAGTAACTTGTGACTTAGATATCAGAGTTTTTCTATCGATTTATAGCTGTTTTTACCATCTGGGTTCACCATCATCAGACCATCTCTGAGAAATTACCCTGAAAGCATGTGGGCTGGGGTAGAAAAGTAATGTCTTGGCCTATAACTCTCTTGGAGAGAGTTTTGATCTGCTGCTGCATCTATTAAACAGCAGGGAAATTTCAGCTAGTCTGTATACCTGTGGAAAACCTACCTTACATAATCAAAGAGAGAACATACTTTTCTCCAGGCGTGTCATTGACCTGTCCAGTCATTTTTGGGCCTCCCTGATCAAACAAAGACAGAATAGATAAGGAGGAAATATTTAATCTTCTTTCCAAGAGCCTCAACAGATATTGGTTCTCTGAAGCTGCTACTTGTACTTTAAGAGACATTCCTAATGGCACTAATGGAACTTTATTTTTTAATGAAAGTAGCAGCTTGTTAAAATGTCCATATTTTCTCCCTCCCAAATACAAACTGATAAGGCTTCCTGAAGGTTATTTATATTTCCTCTTAAATCAAGGACATTAATTGAATTCATGCAATTAATGTCACATCTAATTTCATACAGAGAAGCACTTAGAGCATTTATCAAACATGAACATGATTTGTTCCAGACATCATCCATTTTCAAAATATATTCAGTGAAATTACTCATGTCCTAGTACTGCTCTAGGGAATGTTTTTTGGAGCTCAAGGAAGGAAAAAAAAACTAAAGTATTTTTTAAAATTGTATGTCTGTGATGTTTATTATTCTTTTTTCTAAGGGAAAAGCTTTCTGATGTTTGATTTAGGCTCATTCACAAAACTATGAAGGCATTTAGGATATAAGTGCATTTCAAAAATTGTGGGCATCATAATAGGAGTATCTTTTTGAAAAATTATTTGGCACTCACATAAATGATTTCAATAGATGTGAAATAGATTGGATACAATTTACACAAATTTGGCCTTAAACACTCCATTTCCCCCTTCCCCACAAAAAGGGGAGGGGTGAGGAGTGTTCTTTTTCTGAAAAAGAGGGAGGGAGAGAGAGATGGCTCATTCCAATAAACTATGCATTTTGCCAATTTTGTTGTAATTAACACTTTGCCAGTTTCTATCACAGCTGCAGAAGAGGGGGTGGGGGAGGAAAAGAAGAAGTAAGTTGTTTAGCTAAGCAAATACAAGGAAGAAAGGACTGACAGGAAAAGTCTCTGCCTTGATTTCCATTTGCGAGAACACATCGCATAAAGAACAGTGGAAAAGAAAATAGAGTGAAAACTGTGAACAAACTGCTGTGTGATTCTGGTTGTTGATGTAATCTGGAACAGAACCAATTTTCTCAAACCCTTCTGTGTCTTTCTGTAAGTCAAGCTGGAAAGATTAATTCTAGCCCTGAAATATGTTAGTTGATACAAAATATGCCTCAGTTCGCTCTGGATTTCTTCACAGTACAGTATTAAGGATTTGGCCAGTGCCAATGTTCTTAGTTTAGAATACCAATAGGAGCATTTTATTGAATGCTAATCTGGGAAGCTTCATGAAGTAGAATTAGAATGACTCCAGCTAAATGCTCCCATTGAGCTTTTACCCCTTTTCCCCTCCACCATCCCAGAGTTTGATAATGAAAAGCATACACCCCACCTGGCAACCCACAGATGAATTGTAACTTTTCAGCAAATGAGCAGTAGTGCTAACACATCTGGAAGATACCATTTGGAGAAACCGGATCTAAAACAAGCATAATGGATGTTTACGCTATCATAATTACTCAGAATCTTCTTAAGTTACCATTCTCTTTTAAACAGGTTTAAAGAAGATGATTTAATTCTCCAATTGTCAGTCACTTTGAGGACTTGCGATGAGGCTGTTACTAATATTGCAAATAAATAATTGAAGAATTGACAATCAGATTGCAAGAAAAATGGTTGTCGTCACTTCATTGCCTACCTTGAAGCATATCCCTTATATACAAATGCAACTTCTCTAATCTGGCTCACTCCAGGAGCAGTGAATTATAACTCCTATTCTTTACAACCAGTATAGCCAAACTGATGCTTCTTATGAATGATGGGAAATGACACTATAATTAGAGGGACATCTGGATCAACTATAGGTTGGAAATGATCTTACACAATGTTTATAATCTTATACACAATTAGTTGAATTTAAAAGATGGGTTCAGAAGAATCTTTAAATGTAGAATTGCTATGCCTTCTCCATTCACTTTTTCAGGGGATTGTTTTTTACCCAAGCATTGCAGTTACTTTTTCTGATTTTAAAACAAGGAGAGTAACAAAACATAGGTGTTGATATTCCTTACTGTTATTTACCCATCTAAAGGAAGTAACCTAAACAATAACATTCTAGAATATTGAATACTGTAGCTCTTCTTGGTGCACATCATTGCATTTTCTTGCATTTCTACTTACATCTAGTAAAATAAATAAAATAATTACAAATACACAATGATACACTCAGTGTTTTGTTCTTGTTCATTGGTACTAGTTCTCCTTCCCAACTCTAAAATATATTACTATAGAAAAGACTAATGCATAAAGTGGGATTTTCTCTTCCTGTTTTTTTCCACTATAAAATTAGTATACCCACATCCCAGAACTTACATTTAAAAGAAATTGATGTGACACAAATTAATTTTAAAGAAAAATATTGATGGAAAGAGAGCTCAATGTCTGTCTCTCACACAAGAGGCTTCATATTTTGCTCACTTGCTCCTGCAGTAAGAGAATAAATTTTCAGCTGCCTCCATTCTTGCGACTTTACTTCCTTTATGCAGCTTCCTTGCCTTCAAAAACACCTTAAGCAGTGAAGGCAGGGCTTCCAGGCAATAAAGAAATTACCTTGTTTAATTGCATGCTTCATTTTTCTTGGCTTGAAGCCAAGAAAAAGATGCTGTTATTCTGCCTTTTAACTGTTGTTCCTTTTTGCACTCAGAACATGGAATCCAATTCCTTCAACTCCTGTGGAATTCATTTAGTAAGCACTTACTGTTACATAAATAAATCAAGTACTGTATATAATGCAAATAAATAATTGGATATTTTAAAATGATGAAAAAAAATCAATGTGATTGTGTTGCTTAAATAAATTCTCTGTTGTCTGTCCATCCATCATTACTGTTAGATCTGCAGGTTGGAGGCATTAAGAGGAGACACATAGTGCAACAACAAGTCTTCTTTTTGTTCTCTTCCACAATTAGCAACAGAAAAGCGGTGCGCAGGCCTTTTTATAGTGTTCTTGCAAAGGACAGCATCAACCAATCATTGCATAGGCTGTTTCCCGCCTTGCGCATGCGTGCAAGGCTGGAGACAGCCAGTCTGGTCCCGGGCAGCTGCCCTTTGCAACATTTCTGAGTCTGCTGAATGCTTCAGCAGGCTCAGGACATAACACCTACCATCATCCAAACATCAGGATGCTAACAGAAAAATGAAACATCTCTAGTTAAAATAAGATTTAACTTTAATACAGAAAGTAGTATAAACATTACTGTGGTAATTTAGAGTAAATGTACTTAGCAGTTGCCAATTTTATTTTACTTTCAGCTGAACAGTTTTGCAAAACAATATGAGAAATATTATGGCATGCTAGAATATCCACAAACCTTCAGAAAATGTAAGGAAAAAGGGTTTGGAAAGTTGTTGTAAGTTTTGAACTTTCTTTTACTTATTCATGAAGCTGCTAGGAACAGATCCAGGTAAGTTGATACAGTACTATGAATCAAACATTGCACATATGGTTGCAAATGTGAAACTTTAGAAATGAAAGACAATATCCTTTAAAATTCAGGAACTAAGTAGGATGTTACATGACAGATATAGCATTGCAATCTCACAGATATGTAAACTATAAATATAGTTTTGAGGCTTTTTTAAAATGCTATTTTATAAATAAATAAAAATAAGCAATGCCGTGCAAAAACAAAAATCACTCTGTAGTGGTGCTGCCTTTTCCTGAATGGATTTTCTTGGGAAAGAATCTTAGGATCTTAGGAACTTCTCTGAGTAGAGCTTAGCACTTGTCCAAAACTTGACTAGGAAACATCCCAAGGGGAGATCCTTTTTTTTTTTTTTTTGCTTTGTCAGTGCCAGTATGGCTCTGTCTCCACTTCCCACTCCCCACTGAGTGTAGAAACAGATGTCTTCCATCTATTTCCAGTTCTGAGGAAAGCGTAAGGAAAAAGTAACTAAAATCAGGAAAAAAAGTAAAGATCCTTCCTTCCTTCCAACCAACCAAACTCTGGGTATCTCTCATCAACTTCCTGTCTTCCAGGTCTTTCTACCAGAAATCTTATTGGATTATTTTGTTCTTCCCCTGCTCTTGCTTATCCTTTTCTGTCTGATCTTCCTCCTTCATCTTTGTATACTATTCCAGTTCAAGGACTCTTTACTAACCCTGAAAAGTATGCACCAACCTGGAAGAAAAGTGCAACACTTCTTTCTCAATTCCTGCCTCAGTGTCCACAGTTTTCAATGCTAAGATGACTTCTTTTTCAATCCTGAATTGGGAGACAATCTTACCAGCAACAGAAGAAAATGGAAAGACTTTATGGACTAAAGTAGCCTGTGGATACGTTTCTACTCATCTTGATAGCTTGGAGCCTGGTTTCAGGGAGAATGCAAAGGAAAACAGAAATTCAAAACAAAACAAAACAAAAATGCTTTGTTTAAAATGATTGCAAGAAAGACTTCAATTAACCTGGACTAGTCCTTAACTTTATCCCTGCTGAAAATAATCAAACCAAAGTGTGTATCACTTTGGGCTTTCCATTCTTGTCAACTTCTTGCCCAGTAGACATGGGCAGTTTTTGTTCTATTTCCAGAAACCACTTGTCCTTTTGTTTTACATGGGTGAGAAGGGAGAATAAACTTAACTTTCTTCTCTCTGTCCTTTTGTTATTACTGACATTCTGAGTTCTGCATAAAATTAACCCTTTCTTGAGTCAAACTGACAGAACCATAAATTCAAAAGTTTAGTTCTGCAAAAAAAGATATTCAAAACTATTTACTAAAAGAGACATTGGTCTGAAAATCACCTTCTCATATCCTGTACAGTTTATTCAGAAATAAATCACGAGGGCTTTTTCCAAGGCAGGATCTACGCAGTCTAAAAATGCTATTCAAATGCAAAACATCCTGTTTGACTCAAAAACATTTTTCCATTTCTTATATGGGCATTATATTAATGATCCAGATGTACTTCTTAGAAGTGATAAAATCAAAATTAAAGATGTCATAAATGGATTGCTTGTTTTATTGGGATGTGTGTTTAAGAACATTGTAACAGCTAGGTGCCCTTATTTGCAGACATTAGACCCAGAAGAACCAGCCATTTCCTTAGAACATACATACACAATCAGGGGCTCCATGAGTACATCTTCCCTCCCAAAAGCCATAGACCTGTTTTTTTGTAATCTCCAAAAAATATAAAATAAAAAAATAGAAATAAAATTACTAGATTATATCCCTGCCTTTTCTGGCTCCTGAATAGTGCGTGAAGAGGCAGGACTGTCTGAATCCAGAAAGTGGTTAACATTTCACACTGAGAAGGAACATTGTTTGAAATTTAAAATAAATTGTGTTGTATTTTTTTTTCTTTAAGACATTTCCTTGTATTGAGCAATACTTTGTAATAATTGCATGATCCAAACTGGATCACTCACTGGGACCAAGATTTAGTCTTCCAAAGTTTTGGACTATGTTAGAGCCCATCCTCAGAGAACCTTTCTCTCACCAGAATGTGGTGAGAGAGAAGTTCCCTGGGATACATATATTTACCTTCGTATATTTACATATATTTACATATAAATATATTCACATATATTTACCTTCATTCGTTGGCAGTTATTGCTCAGGCTCCAATCTTCCCTATCTGGGAAGTGTTGAAAGGGTGCTGGTGAAGCAGTTATGAAGTGCTTTAGAGGACACAGGTTATTGAATCTCTTTGAGTCAGGTTTCAGATCTGGGCAGGAGAGGGACACAGCACAGGTTACACTGGTTGATTTCCTTTGTTACCAAGTGTGTGTCTTCTGGTCCTGTTAGACTTTTCAGCAGCCCTCGGAACCACTGACTCTGATTCCTTTTGAATGGGATGAAAGGTTGGGAATTGGGGAAAGGGTTTTACAGAATTTCCGCTCCTCCAACAGGCTTTTGATGGGTGTAGTTGTTTACTTGTAGAAAATTGCAAAGTTTAGTCCTCTCCCCAATACTTCCCACAGTGTTTGTGACATACAACATACTTTTGTAGTAAATGCCACTTACAGCCTATTGGCTTTGGATTGCTAGGTCATTCCTTGGCTAAGCAGTGTTTCTCAACCTTGACAATTTTAAGGCATGTGGACTTCAACTCCCAGAATTCCACAGCCAGCATTGCTGGCTGTGGAATTCTGGGAGTTGAAGTCCACATGCCTTAAAATTGTCAAGGTTGAGAAACACTGGCCTATAGTATTAATTCCAAGGCAATTTCATCAGCTCAAATGGTGTGCCATTTTCTTACAATAGCAAAAGCCAACAAACTATCTTCTTTCCATTTCAATTAACTGTAAACCTTGCTTTTAATGTTTCCTTTTGTTTGGCCCCCAAAATCCTTTCATAACTTTGCATTCTACTCTTCAATGCCATAGCATCTCCTTCTCACCATCCCTCAGTGAGACAGCGCCATAGCAACTAAAGTTCTCTAGACACTGACAGTAAATTAACAGGTGGTCAGCAAAGCTCCAGAAATTCCTGAAAAGTTTCATGATTGCTTCTATTTTGATTTAGCTAAATAGTTACCAGAAACATTCTTCCACATGATACTCCACTTCTATATTTTTCTCATACCAGTAGTGGAGTATGATTTCGCACGATTTATTGGTTGTTTGAACAAATCAAGTAACTAATTTCCAGAAAATAGCTTAGTCATAAAAAGAGCTTCTGTAGCATTTCCACTAACTTTTAGTTAATATTACATTCAGCTGCTTTATCTCATGGACTTTGAAGCCTAAAATATAGCAACTTGGATATCTCTGAGCATGATTATAAACATATCTTTGTTCTTTGGAATGAAAACAATTAACTGTTCTTTGATCAGAGATCAAGGCATTTGTCACTCCTTCCTCCATTTCCCCTACGTAGATTTTACTAAGTAAAAGTTAATGTGCCAACTACAAGTCTTCCTTGATGCTTACTAATTTAATTTTCTTGTCTTTTATAAAGGCCATTTTAAAAATCCACCTGGAGCTTCATGGACTGCACATGTGCTTGGTGACCTGAATGAATCATTTCACAATGGTGTAAAACGAATTGTCATCAGCAACATGAAGATGGGTGAAACAGAGAGACATTGGGAGAGAAGTAAAGTTAGGAAGCAAGGTTTTCTGCAGGTACAACTTGCCACTAATTTTTCTCTATCATCATTCTCTTTCCTTACTTCATATATCAGAAAAACTATGGTTAATCTGGGGTATTATAATTTGCATTTTAATTACATATTACATAATTAAAGCATTTAAAGTCTTTAGACTTAAAATAATTTGAACAGTTAAAATAATATAAATACTTGGTTTGTATACTATATTCTAATTTAAAAATATGTATTTCTTTGGAAAAAACTGAAAATGTAAATTACATTTATGTATGTATGTATGTATGTATGTATGTATGTATGTATGTATGTATTTAGTTGACTTGTTTGCTGCCCATTACATCAAATTATAAGCCACAAGAGTCCAAGAGAACTGTATAGATTCAATTGAAGCATGACCAATTAGGGATCATTGGAGAGAAATGATGTTCATACACACACCTTGGTTCCCTTTAGGTTAATAAATATAATACCTCTGTCCATAATTCACTTTTTAAAATTCCTCCAAAATTAATTCTTAGTATTTAATTATACTGCAGTTATAATTACGTTTGTCCAGGTAGAAAAATATAGCTAGCAAAATAGTTGCTAAGGTGCCTCTATACCATCAACAAGAATATCATGAAATATAATTAAATATACAGCCCATTCGCCATTTCTCTTTCTAAAACTCCAATTGTACTATGTGACTTCTTTTGGTGTCATATAATGGCCACCACAAAATTGTACATTGGGTCCCGGCTGGCCTGGGCCAGGGCCAAGGCAGCGGGGGCCGTTCCCTCACTGTTTCCAGGATGGCTTTGCGGGCCACGTGAAACCACTTCGCGGGCCGCATCCGGCCCCCGGGTCTTGTGTTTGACATGTCTGATTTACATAGTTTCTTTGTATGATTTTTTTGGAATGGAGAGTATAAAAATAATTGCCAGCTGGAAAAAACAAAAAAAAGTCAAGTCTTTCTCTTCAAATTATGCTTCAAATTTCTGCATTGTACAGCAGAATGAAATAAAACATATAACAAAAATGATGACATTAATGTTATTTGGAAAATTAAATAATTCAGTTGCCTTCTCCTACAATAAAACATCTGATACTTTCTGACAAGACAAATAGCAAATCCATTTTTACTGTGAATCTATTCAAATTCATAGTTGCCTTTTCTATGGGTTGCTCCATAATGGTGGATTTGAGGCCTGTTTCAATAGGACAGTTCTCTGACAGCATTGTCTCCTTAAAAGGATGGAAGTCCTTAATTAATTAGCTTAAATAACTTAATCTAATTAAGTTGTGAACTTAAATTAGAAAACCATTGGAAGTGTTTCTGTTTTATTTAAGGGGAGGATACATAAGCAGAACCATATTTTCAAGGAGGTGGCAGCTTTAAAACGTGAAAAACTGGAATAACCACTGTGAGGCAAGGACGAACTTGAAGGGAAGTGCAGCAACGTAAAGCAAGCTTTAAATTCATTAAATCAAAAAGATAAATAATCAACAATTGGAAATATCAGGAAGACTACTACAGAAAGTCTTGTCTCAAGCTGGATATTGAAACATGAAAACCTAAGAAATTTATTGATGAGAAGCAAGGGTAATTATTTAAAGAGAAAACCCAAAGGCTTTTTCATTTGAGGAAAGCAGAGAACATGGTTACCATTTTGCAACAACCTAAGGAAATGGAACACATAGCATGGTAAATATTATTTTTTAAAAAATATTTTATTTATATCCTGCTTATGATTTGAAGCTAAATCAATGTACACAGCACTCCTATTTCTTTGCAACAACAGTTGTGAGGATACTTGGGCTGAGAGAATGACTGACTCCTTTAACTTCTTTTGCTGATGCTGGTTTTTAAACTAGATTTCCCTGGAGGCAGTCCAACATTTTAACCTCCATGCTATACATTAACTCTAATGCTTCTGTGTATCTTTTCTTTCTCTTGTGCTTAAATATTGGAATATAATCCCATTGAGCTACGTATATCAAATCTTTTCCTCATCTAGAATCTCTGCTCCCCAGAAAAGTGTACAGTCTCTCTTTTAAAATGTTTAACAAAGAATTTAAGTAATATTTATTTTTATTACCTATATACTACTAAAACTCTCCTGCTTGTCTATGTGAAACTTTTAAGGTGAAACAGTGTACCAGAGGACAACAATTTTGAATCAAGGCACTTCAAATGTTTTTTGCTCACCTCTGGTCATTCTGTTTATCTGTTTAGGTAAGTAAATGTTGACTTATTATTGAAGTTTATTTTCCACTACAGTACTTTTCTATTTCTGATATAAACTCTTCTTAGATGATCATGGAACCATCCAGCACTATGGTAAGAAAAATATAGTCAGCCAAAAATTTAATGTTGTGGGGAAAAAAGAGTATTAGATATGTTTGCTACCTTGAGTTATTTGTAAAGAAATAATAAAGCAGGAAACAAATAAAATGAAAATAATAATGTTCATTTTTGTCATATTAGATTGTACTATCTTTTTCTCAAAATATGACCCAACGGGTCACAGGGTTATCTAGTCTAAGTTAACTATTTATTTATTTGTACCCCACATTTATTATTTTAATAAGTAACTCAAGGCAGTGAATATATCCAATGCACCTTCCTTCTCTATTTTCCCCACAACCACCCTGTGAAGTGAGTTGGATTGAGAGTGACTTGCTCAAATTGATCCAGCTGATTAAGTAACATCCTGTACCTGAACTTAAGTTTGACTGTAACATATTTTCTTTTTTTTAAATTAATGTTTATTTTGTAAACAATAAGCTCAGAAGAAATGTTTTCAGGTGTGAATTAACAAATAGAAGCTCCCTAAACTTTTGGTATACTATAATTTTGTAAACAATCCTTACTATCTTGCCATCTATTGGGGACAGCAATTTTGATTGGGGAAATAAGGAAACACTAATCAAAGAAATGTGTAATTATTCATTAGTTGTGATGTTACCCTGTGGGACATCCCACTGAAATGTTTTTTTCCCCTTTCTGAGCCTTGATAATAGGCTAACAAGCAGGTCAAATGAGTGCTAAAATGGGTTCTTCTATGGAGCTATTTCTTTGTTTCCATGACTTTTATTATAGTTCCTCTATAATTTCCACTCTTCATCCGGTAAGAAAAACATCTCATTGTATACATTAGCAAAAGGCTTTTTTAAAAAAATAAATAAATCAAAATCTATTCTATTTGTGTGCACTTTAATATTTTAGCTGAAAGAGCCATGGACTGTTGGCAGAAAGTACATCAGAGTGGGTGGATTTTTCCAACTCTGGTCCTTTGTATTTATGGCTTCTTTACCATGATGAGGCCATCTGAACCTTTCCTCACACCTTACCTCACTGGACCTGAAAAAAATCTGACTATTGATGAGGTAGAGTGAAATATACTTTATCTGTGAGGGAATTTATTGGGTAGAAATAAGCTGCAGTTGGTGGAGACTTTTCTGGGGTTTTTTTTTCCTCCCTTAGATACTGGTTGAATTGCATGCATGTTAAATCCATGATATAATTTTGTGGCCCATGATTCAGCAGCACAAATAGCTACAGATATTTTACATTTCATCAATTTTACCACTTCTCCACAAACTGCACTGGTTATTGGTATTTTTCATGTACTTCATATATTTCATGGCTGAAGGCCTTGCTAGGACCACATTTCTTCTATTGTTTCTGCCTGATCATCTGACTTCTGGATGATTTGGCTTACTCTAGTTTCCAGGCAATGTTGTCTTGTGGGATTACAGTCATGCTTAAAGGTTTTGTGAACCTTTTTGAATTTTCAATATTGCCACGTAAATATTACCTACAACATAAGTCCTAAATAAATCTTAGATAAAAAGAACCCAATTAAACAAATGAATCAAAAACTTATACTAGTTTGTTTAGTTATTGAGGAACATGATCCAAAGCTATGTATTAGTGTATAGCAAAATCTCTAGGATTATCAATTCATTTGAAGGGGAAATTAGACTCTAGCTAGAGAAATTAGGTGTTTCACAAACGTTTAAGCACCACTGTAAAAGACTTTCCCTGATGGTAGCTAAACCTGCCCTGTGGAACAATGTTCCTCCAGAGGACTTCATGACACAACTTTATTGGGCGTTCATGAAGCCATAAAAACATTGCTTTTCTGATAGATCTAGGTACTGAGCCTTGGTGGTGCCGTGGTTAGAATGAAGGTTACTTCTGTTGACTGCTGGCTGCCAGCAGTTCGACAGTTTGAATCTCACCAGCTCAAGGTTGACTCAGCCTTCCATCCTTCCAAGGTCTGTAAAATGAGGATTCAGATTGTTGGAGGCAATGCTGACTCTGTAAACCCCTTAGAGAAGGCTGTAAAGCACTCTGAAGTGGTGTATACTGTAAATCTAAGTGCTATTGCTACAATTGTATGCATGCTTCATAGTTCTGCTTGATAGAATTTCTCCTCTTTTATCTTCTAGGTAACGCAGCATATTTTTCCAGTTTGGACATACTCCTACCTGGCCCTGCTCTTCCCTGTATTTCTGATTACAGACTATGCACGTTATAAACCTATAATTATTGTACAGGGGATTAGCTTAATTGTTACTTGGCTATTACTTTTATTTGCATCTGGCATATCAGCCATGCAGCTGGCAGAGTTTATGTATGGACTTGCAACAGCCACAGAGGTTGCCTATTATGCTTACATATATAGCGTTGTCAGTGCTGATTATTACCAGAAAGTGACAGGTTACTGCAGAAGTATCACTCTGGTGGCATCCACTATGGGATCTCTGCTTGGACAGCTTTTAGTTTCTTTAGGCCAGGTACCTTATTTTTATCTCAACGTCATAACTTTAGCTTCTGTGTCTATAGCATTTATATCTTCATTTTTTCTGCCCATGCCACAAAAAAGCATGTTCTTCCATAGAAAGTCTTCCCNAGAACACTTCATTGGATCAGTAGAGAAAGTTACAGCACAAATTTCCAACCAACAAACCAATCAACAGGACAAAGAGATGACAATATCAGCAGTCAGGCCCCAGAATTTACCTGAACATGACTCATCCAAAATTAAAACCCAGAGTCATTTTCTGTCAGTCCTAATGCAGTTGTGTGTGGATCTGAAGGAATGTTATACCACCAAAAAACTTCTTTACTGGTCAATATGGTGGGCTTTAGCTACTGCAGGATTTAACCAAATTTTGAATTATGTGCAAGTACTATGGGATGATAAAGCACCTTCTCATAGTTCTGAAGTTTATAATGGAGCTGTTGAAGCCATAGCTACATTTCTGAGTAAGTAAGCTTAAAATTTATCTTATATATTATCCAACAATAAATGTTAAGTACAAGCAATTTAAACAACAAATTCATGCAAAATCACACATGTATTCAAATATGTATACATATTTTGATTTATATAAATTGTTGTTTATTTCAGTGGAGCTTATTGTAGAATATTACAATACAAGTAGTTCTCAAGTTATGACCATACTTGGAACATAACTTCTGTTGTTGAGCAGAGTGGTTGTTAAGTCAGTCGCCTCCAACTTTATTACCTTTTTTCGCTGTGATCATTGAGTGAGTCTTCTGATGTTAAACAAATTCAGTTTCCCCCATTTACTTTGCTTATGGGAAGCCCCCTGGGAAGTTCACAAATGCCAATCATGTGACCCTGGGATGCTGCTAACATCATTTTTATGAAAAAAAATTGATTTTTTTTAAATATTTAATTTTTGTTATATGAACAATTTTCTCATGTGATCAAAATGTGATACCATGCACCCCAAATTTTGACCAGATTACAAAATTGTTCATATAACAAAAACTACATAACCTCATATTGAAAAATATTAAAGTTAAGCACAAATTAGAATGAAAATTCTTAAAAATCCTGAAGGAGATGGATGGTTAAGAAATATGAAATATAAAAAAAATAAATGATTATTTTCTATCTAGAATTTGTATTCTACTACCTCAAAAACTGATTCAACTTTAAAGCAGATATTACAATCAAATATAAGACAAGATGGAAAAAAATAATAAGGAATTTCTTAGAATCTGTGGGTAGAATTATACATTAAACAGGAAATGGTGTGGTCTGAAATGGATATTGCTGAATATCCATTTCTGCTGAAATGGATACTGAAATTCTTAGTTGCATCAGCAAAAGCAGAAATGGTTTAGTTTACATATTGTAGGCTGAACCACAATGTCCTATTCTGATTACTGCATAAAAGGATTTCAATAAATTGTATTTCTGAGAAGGGGTGAGGTTTGGAGACTTCGTATCTTATAAGGAATGATTGGGAAAATTTGGGCATATTTAATCTGGGATTGCAATTAATCATATAACCATCATAATATACCTGAATAATTATCACATAGTTCTACTCCCATTTGTACTGTTTGTCTGCAGAATAATAACAATAATAAATCTCTCAGCAATTCTAGGAATTGCTAACTTAAATTAGCTTAAATTAAATTAAATAAACCAGCAGGCTCAAATTTCAACCAGAGAGATTTAGACTAAAGTTTATTTTGTGGAGCAAGTCACCAAGTGATAGATTTTTTGCTGACTGTATAAATGATATTAATATAATAATACACTGATTTTATTACTGGTTGTTGTATTGTTGGTATTTTAAGTTTTGCGAGAAAGTGACAAAGAAGTAAACAATACTTTAATGAGAGAATCATTATATTGAAGTTAAATGGGTGAATGATTAGGCCATCAGCCTTTTATTAGCCCTTCAGCCTTATTGAACTATTACTTTGGAATTCTTCAAAAAATAGAAAAGAATGTTCCTGTTGTCTTCTCATTAAAGAAGCAATCAGGGTATCTTTACATGTTTAAATAAATAGGGAGTTGTTTAAACAGTTTTCAGTACATGCTACAGTTCTGCAAAATGTGACAGATGAGTCCCTCTACTCCTAGGTTCAATAACCTCACTAGCTGTGGCATATGTGAAACTGAACTGGGATCTAACTGGAGAACTGGCACTGGGAATCTTCTCAGCCCTGGATGCTACTTCACTTATTGTGATGCATTTTATCAACAACATCTGGGTCTGCTATGCTAGCTATTTAGTGTTCAAAGCATGTTATATGCTCCTTATAACCATAGCTACGTAAGTAACTTTCAATTACCAGTGTTAATTTGCTACCATTTATAGTACATCTAGTTGGAGTTGGGAATGGAATATTATTGGTGGCTTATTTTATGTAAGAGCACAAGCTACGGAAGAAATGGAGAATTTATTCCCCTAGCATAGTGTTTTTCAACCTTGGCAATTTTAAGATGTGAATTCCCCAGCCAGCATACTGCACTAGGTATGGAGAAGTTTCCCTTAAATGACCCTTAAAATGACACCTAAGAGGACTGAATTTATTTACTAGAATTTTATTATTTTTTATTATGCCAAAAATAGTTTTATTCCTTTATTTTTAAGCGTATAGTTCTACTTTATAATAAGAAGGGATTGTCTAAAGCAGTGTTTCTCAATCTCAGCAATTTATCCTTAGCAATCTTAGTACACCTCTGCTATTGCATCTTAATGAGCCAGGTAGGTTAAGCAATTACTCATAATTGTGTGCTGTGTGGGTGTGTGGGTATAATTTTACATTGCATTTGTAAAATTCACTTATATTCTCCAAATTTTGCCCCAGCTCAATAGTCTTTTGCAATATTTCAATAAGTTACTAATACTATCTTGCAGAAATCATGTAGTTATACTCTTCCAAATTCTCATATGCAGGCAAATTATACTGAAACTTCATCTCTCAAAAGCATGTTCAACATTCTAACTAAAGTTTGTATTTTAGATTCCAGATTGCTGTCAACCTCAGCATGGAACGCTATGCCTTGATATTTGGCTTCAACAACTTTGTTGCACTGCTAATTCAAACTATACTGACTGTTATTGTAGTTGATTCAAAAGGTCTGGGCCTGGATATTGGGACTCAGGTAAGTTGTACAGGTACTATGGGCACTGTTACCGAATTAGTATTTCTGAAAACTTTCACATCTTTTCAGAGACCACCTTCTGAAGTGAATGGACTTGGAAATTTAAAACTAAATAGGGACAGATAGCCTTATGCAGCCAGGAACTGTACTTGTGTTTTGGAATGTTGATATTACTACAAAAACTAAGCCTATCAGTTAGCAGATTAATTTTTAATTTCTTACTAAAAACAAGTGCATTATTACTCAGTTGCAAATCCTCACAAAGATTGAATAATCATAACAAAAACTAAATATGAGAAGGCAGAATAAAATTAATTAATTATTCTGATGGAACTACAGGCCATCCCTGGGTTAAAAATGAGATCCATTCCTAAGTCTGTCTTTAAGTCAAATTTGTATGTAAGTCAGAACTCATACTTACGAACAGACTGCCTATTAAACCACTGAAAATAGGCTGTATATTAAAAATGCACAGCTTCATGGGTTCATGAACACATAATGTGGCTTCAGTGGTTCTTTAGCTTGAGAAAAGAGACTGCTACCCACCATTTTTAGTAATAGACAGCCCATTCATAAATATAAGTTGTTTGTAAGTGGCACATTCTTAACATGGGGACTGCCTGTAATTGGAACCAGGAACTCTGTTGCTAACTGATGCAGCTATAAAGCACAACGTATGAATGTCATTTGCGACCTCTTGCTACCTTCCTCATTGATTTTGCTTGTCAGAAGCCTCAGTGAAGTTTGCAAATGACATCACATGATTGTGGGATGCTGTGACATCATAATTGTAAGCCAGTTGCCAAGCACCCAGATTGCAAATACGCGACCACAGGGATGTTACAATCAACACAATAAGGGCCTGTCTTAAGTCTTCCTCGTACAGTTGCTGAATGAGTGGACTTTAATGAAGGACTGCCTGTAAATGTAAATATTGCAAGAAGATGACTTGTAGAGTTCTGGAAAAGGAATAAATATGGAATCCTAGACCTTGGGTTGGTCACTGTTTCTTAGGTAACAATTTCTATTTTAAGGAATGCATTGCTTATAATTTGAAGAAGGCACTGTAACAGAAGGCATGTTTGTTGTATGCTCTTGATAGTAAATTAGTTCTCTGTCCAAACACAAACCTATGTATAAGACATTTCTGTAGCCTTTGGACTATGCTATGCTTTTTTCATACCATTTTTAAATGATTTTGACCCTTTAAAATGTAGATCTGAACTTTCATTTCTTGCCAATGCATATCACTTGATGTTCATTTTATAAATATTTAATGAAGAAACCTTTGGGTTTGTACTCAAGAGATTATACCAGTTTAGCTATTCACATCAATGTACGTTCAGGAATCTCACATGGTTTGTGAAGACATTTGCTTAAGGTTATTACTATAGCCAAGGTTCCTGGGCTTCATTTTCTGACATTTAAAAAATGCTAGACATAATACTAATAGGCAAAATGGTTGAAAAATATTAAAATATAATAATAGTTGGGGGTTTTCTAGGGAAAATAGCTTGATTCTTACTCTGCTTTATTGCAGTTCTTAATATATGGAAGCTACTTTGCAGTGATAGCTGGGATTTTTCTAAGCAGAAGCATTTACATTATAATCTCAACAAAATGTGAAAAGGAAAACCCTGCAGAAAATCTTCAAACGAAAGCACAATGGCAGGATACAGAGATTCATAGCACAAGAATGTAGCACCTTAAACAAAAGTTGCCTTGAAGCCAAATTGAACAATCTTTTATTTGAACAAATCAGTTCCTCGGTGACTTTAAGTCACATTTGCACATAAAATTAACTTGTATATTCTCATGTGATTTTAAATTCCTTGGTTATGACATAACTGTATTAAAAGATCAGAATTCTCAAGCTGCCCAACCAATTACATTTGAAATGAGAAGGAAATGTTGGTTACATGTAATTGATTGGTCATTTGTAATAGCCATTAAAATAGTTCTTTATACCACCATTTAATTAATGAAAATTGAAAGTATTTTCCCTACATTTGGAGATCCATGCTGCTGCTAATTGTTTCTGGCTTCAGTTTAAGTTCTTGGTGTAACTTTTATAGTCCTCCAGTTATAGGAGAACTATAACTCCCAGCATTGACAATTTTGGCTCAAGCTGTTCAGATCGGTTATTCAGTGAGAATTGGAGAGCTACAGATTTAACTGTAGCTAAATGGATGAAAACTTGACTATCTGAAATGTTGCCTCATTACACACCTGACTGAGGCAAGGGATTTTAAAGATACCTCCAGCTGTGGACATTTTATGGAGCATGAAGTATAACTCAGTGTTGTGTCCTCAACTATGGGCTATATTCCCTCAGGGATTTTTACTGGTCCTCACTCTTGTGAGGATACATATCCAGTCTAGGTTTTTGATGAATCAATGTTTTCATTGTTTTATAGTTATTGTTTCAAGTATATTAATTTCTCATTTTAAGTTTTGCAGAGAACTTTGTTCAATAGGGATGTGCGGCTGCTTTGAATGGTTCATAGCTGAACAGAAAAATTCATTTTGGAGTTTTTGGTCTATAGAATGAAAGAAGCTATTTTGATCTGGATAAAACTAGAACATGATTGCCCTAAAAATAAAGTGTTCAGAGAAGAATAAGGGAAAGTCCAAGATAGGGGGTGGAAAGGGTGCTTGATATTTGCATCTGTGTCAATAGTGCTGGTGATGGAAGGCAACTGCAAAAGTTGAAAGGGAAAATGCCAGCTCCTCACATGGCTGGGGAGGTCAGCACAATGCCAGTGCCATACACAACCCATTCTCACCTCTTTTTCAGCAGGCAGACACCAAGGAGCACTGAGGAGAGGGAAGGCAATAAAAATCAGAAGCGCACAGCTAGGGTATTTGCTGCACTAGGAATTGCAGCAATATCCTTGTTAGGAATAGGCATGCGGACAATGGTTGAGGAAAGGAAGGAAGAATGCTATGTTGGGAACTTCAGAGATAATACTGCAGAACTTCTAAAGTAGGGGTGTCAAACTGCCGGCTGGTTGCATAATATTCTGGCAATGCAAAAAAAGTTGCGATACGTCACATCACATGGCACGGCGAGTTTGACACCCGTGTTCTAGAGTGTGATGGCATGTTTGGAGTTCAAAACAGAACAGATTTTGTTCCATGTTCAGTCCTACCATTAGCTTAAGCCTTACAACTTTTAAATAAAGATGGTAATAAAAAAGTCATTTCAATGGAATAGATTGCCTCCTTGTGCATGTGTTTTAAAGTCAGGATTATTTTGTATGCATGTACTATGCTCAGAAAAAATGGAAATGTATTTATTTGTATCCCGCCTTTATTATTTTTGCTCCGTTAAGTATTTTACAATAGCATTGTAATTCTGTTAAATTCTTAGTGGATGGATAAGTGCACTGTGCTTATGGGTCACCCTTGAGAATAATCTGAACATGTGGCTGGCCCTGGATCAAGCAGCTTGTATGGCGAGCAGTGCCTCCCAGGGCCCACACAACCCTCATGCTGAAACTGACAAAAACCAATGTTTATATACATTGTGTTACTGAGCCTTCTCAACCTATTGGATGCTAGGAAAAATAATTAGAATGAAAGTTTATGCAGGGATTAACTTTTGGGCTCCTTTGTGCTTCATCTTTGGCATCACCCTGAAGATTTGTTATTGATCAAACTGATATTCTCAAGAGCTGTCATTTTCAAACCATTTCTTGTTCCCATTATTCTTTTCATATTCTTCTCTAGTAATAAATAGGCTACTTTACTTCTAACCTCTTTAATAGATTACACAGCCATTCACTGGCTATGTAGTTTTCTTACATATTTTTTAAAAGCACCAAACTGTAGAATATTTTCCATGAATTATAGGGTATGTGTGCATAGAAAAAACTAAAGATACCCTGACAGAAACAATTTTACTAGCTGTTGGTTATTTCTGAGCCTACTTCAAAATGCTTCTAAATGTATATAAAGCCTTACAGAGCTTAGGACAAAGTTTACAGGATATCTTACTTAGTCTAATTTCCTGATCAGTCTCAGATCATTGAGCATTTTTTGTTACTCCCACCATGGATATAGTAAATTCATCCATAGTAAATTCTGCTTTTATAATTTCCTTGTTCTGGAATAAAGTGCCACCAGAAATGAAACAATTCCCTCTCATTTAAACTGATAGGGAGAGGCAGCTCAAAACATGCTTGTTTGTACATGGTTTTTCATTATTTTGTTTCAAATATTTTAAATAGTTTAGGTTTTTAATAATGTTGTAAAGTTTGTTTATTATTATGTAGTTTTAATGTATTTGCTAATTGCCTTGAGCACACAAATACTCAAAATAAATTAAAATAAATTAAAATAAAATAATGGCATTATTTTATTATAAACATCAAGAAGAATCTTTGAAGTGCTGGGAAAAAGTCACCCATTATAAAAGATGGTGAGATGAGAAAATTAAAGTTTATAGATTATTGTACTTTTTTGTTGTACTGGGACATGATGCAATCTACAGTATTAAGAAATAGTAAATATTATATAATGAATTTTCTACTTATAATTTGGTTTCTCATTAGACATCAGTATTTTTTAATTTTATGATAATAAAAACATTTAAAACACGGTATGTTCTCATATGGACTGATTCAAATACAAACCTAATACATAATGATCTGTTAAAATAGATAGAATCCTAAATAAGGGCTGCACTTTTCCTTTTTCAAATTACTTTGCAAGAATTGATTATTTATTTACTTAATTGGTTTATTTTATGTAACTACCAGCTTATATAACTGACTCTGGGTGGCATAGAATAAAATAGATTTTAAAATAATAGAAAATAGAAAATGTTGTTGGCAATATAGAAAGCAAGGGGGAAAATAGATATTTAATCCTTGCAGAGATTTTGATCTTTATGTCTGGAAAATAAAAACTCAAAATTATTTCAAAACTGGGGAATTAACCTCAACCTAAAATAAGAAATCCTCACTGAACTCTACAGAATTTATACTACATTGCATAATATTTCATAAAGGTTATATAAAACCTAAAGCTAATAATAAAATGTATGCATTTGGAGAAAATGTAGGATTTGAAAGTATGTTTAAAACAACATAATCCACTAAGGGATTTAAAATAACACATGGGGAATAGTGAGAGCATGCCACTATTTCAGGAGATGAACTCCAAATTATATAGAAAAAAGATTCTTTCACTACATTGAAAATGAGTTTTCACCATAGTGTAGATCATTTCCTAAGTATGAAAAAAGATACTCTCACTAAATTACTTGAACCATGGATAATAAGGGGTTTTTTTTCAGCTAAATTTCTGCATTTCTTTAAAACACCACCAAATTTCTTACCTCACATTGAAATGTATTTAACGTAGCCATTCGGGTAAAATCTTCAATAAGACACAGTTGATTTTTAAAAACTGGGCACACAGTACTGGAAATGCAAGATTTCCAGTGGCAAAGTAAAGCCCAATTAAAACTTAATACAATTGCCCAGAATATCAGAACAGGGGGCTTTTTTAAAAAAATTGCCTCCAATATTTAAATATTATCTAAATATAGCAGCATAGAATATAGGATTTCCGAAAAACTCATCTGATGCAACAGCCAAAATTATATTAGTAGATTTTTTTGCAAAACTTCTTTGTGCCCATTAAGATGTGCATCCATGTTTGATTCCAATTGGCTGGACATGTTTTGCTAGGGAGCTCAATGAGGATGAGTACTGTACTGTTATCTCCATTTATTCATCTGCCACTGTGTGAATTCCAGGACTCTCTCTATCGAACAGTACTATGCCAATTGGTGCTTGCAGTTACATGCTGCAAGGCTGCTTTATTCATAATACACACATATTGAATTTCAATTTAAAAAAACAGTTGTTCAATGTAAATATTACTCAGAGAATGAAAATAATTTCTAGAAAAAGCATAGAAAAGTCTTTTGTTATCATCTGAAACAAAAATTCAACATGAGGATTATATTAAGTTCAACAGTAAAAATTCCACCTTATCCTTAAGCATTGATACAATGATTTTTTAAAACTTTGAAATGAAAAGCAGCAAAGAAGGAAAATTCTTGCTCTTAAAAATTCAAGGCATCGAAGTGAATGCATTATATTCCCGTTCCCCACCCCAACAGAGCAAACAGCAGTCAAGAGGAGAAAGAGGGTAGAAATACAGTACCAAGGCCGAGTTAAAAACATTTTCCTACAGAATTGTTGCTCCATTAAAAAGCTGATGCTCTTCAACTAGTTTAAAAAAAAAAAACACCTGTGGCTCTTTGCTGACTTTTATGCCACATTCTGTATACAGGTGTAGTTTTAATTGCAATTTCAAGGATTTACTCACCCAAATTCCTGCAATTAATGTATGTATGCATGAAGATGACATATTTTTTCATGATTTAAAATGACTAGAAAGCTCTTGACTCCATTCATCTTTTCATCAAGATGCACTCACTGAAACTAAGATAAATGTTGCATACATTGGAACATACAAAATGGCCTTTTGGAGACATACCCCAATTCAGCATCACCACAGGTTAGCAAATTTCTAAACAAAACATTGTGTTTGTTTTTAAGATATCTCGCTCAAAAAGGCTACAGAAAATCCAGAAATCCACTAACCTGGTAATTCCAGACAGAAACTAGTAATCTACCAAACATATTCTCTTTATCCCAATTTCCATCTTCCTATTAAATATCTTAGAGGAAACTTTTTGATAAATCCTTTACTTTACAGTACTTTACATTCTACCCAAAGTATATTATATGTAGGGATGTACTATTTCAATATCCCAAATAGTCTTGTCCACTAGCAAGGATATTAAGTACTATTTTTATATCCCAGATTAATGCCAATAACAATCTGAAGCAATGTGTTTAAATTCCACAGAGAGAACACCTTCCCCTTCCCATTAATCAACCTCCTTGAGAGAAATTCAGATCTTTTCTGTATCCATTCACCCTGAAATTCACCCTGGTACATGAATCACCTTCGTTCAAATTTTCAGGTCACTTAATTTTATGAAGTAATGGCTTGCCGCAGTATTACACTGCGTGTGGATTTATATTTGTCACCATAACATAATTGCATATAAAATTTGTATTTCTATTGACAAACATCAAATATTTGAGTTACAAATTATCTAAAATCTATAGAAACATTGCTCTATCAGCTTTCATCAATAAATGCTAAATACACTGCCATGGCATTTACCTTGCAAATAACTACTGAACAATAATTCTACTGGTAAGGAGCACAATATTCATTCAAAATCCATAGTATGCATATCCATACCGAAGCTAAAGTTTGGTTTTATTAAGTATTTGCTGGCTGTTTGGTTTCAATAAAGCTGCAAAATCAATCTTACCAACTTGTTTTAACCAATAAGAATCAGCAATTACTGAAAGTTGAAATGAAGAAACATTTAAACAACAAATGAAATGAACATATTCTCTACTACTCATTTTAAATTAGATTTGTTAGACAGTTTTCAAAATAAAGGCAATTTCATATTTTACTGACTGATCAGTAGTTATATTCCTATTGTTAACAGGATGTACTGTTAACAGTTTGCAACCTTACTGAAACAGCTAAGGAAATAATGCAATTTCAACATTTTGTCAGTGATTTTGAAAATTAACAAAATTGGTTAGTGCAAATGCTGACAACAACAAACTTTTTTAATATTTATTTTTTCCACCTGCAATCTGTAGCAAAACATGATCAGCTTTATTATGCAGACAGGTATCCCTCCACATTATATAGAATTTAGGCATGTATAAATAGAAGAGCTCTTCAGGAAAGGGAAAAAAACACTTCAAGAAATGAATAAAACTTCAGTTCTGAATTCATAAATCTCAACAAGCAATGTTAAAATGATATAGGCCATTCATTCCAAGATATATGACAGCACCTTAAACTGGCTGATCTATTTCTCCCAGTAACATTTTTCACATAACAGTGTGTTAAAAGTTACAAATACTGATATGCACAAATAACTAATTCCTAAGAGAAAAATATGTACAATACTGCAGCATAATGAATGATATCTGCAATAACTTAATATTAGCCAATTTTAATATACATGATACTATTAACATTCTCCTGCCATTGCACAAGAAAGGATGTTACCACAGTCCCATGTTTTGTACATCACCTCGTGTTCCTTGGTTTTAATACACAACACAGACTTTTTTTTCTGAAAGACTTATTTTGTGTTTAAAGCTAAGGTCAGTGAAACAAGACAACAGTGCAAGAGGCATAGAGATGTTATGTGATCACATAGAGTTCTTTTAAGTAAAGTGTCTATAAGGCTATAAGAAAGGATTAGTTGACGAGCTTCCTGTTGGAAAAGGCCCCGTTGCTGCTCCTGCCTAAAAGAAGAAAAAAAGAGAGAGAAATCACACAAAAAATAATTACACATGTATCGTGACAAAAAGTTCAAATGTAAATTATATGAATAGTTGCAAGAGTTGAACAATTCAGCAAACAAATAATGTCTTAATGGTAGTGCTTTTATTCCTGCTGTGCACAGAAATAAATAAATAAATATATATATATAAAACACACTCATATTATTTCAAAATATGAACTATATTTCTGTACAGCTATCAAAATCAAATGTTTCTCAATATATGACTTTTTACAGTGCTTATTCTCTCTACTCTCAAGATTGATGAAAACCAAAACATTGTCTCTTTAAATTATTACATTAACAATTTTAAATCCTATTTATATAATTTAACATTGTTTTTAGATGATGCAATTTTTCAATTTCAATTAAATGAGGACCATATTACACACGATAGAATTAAATAAAAGATTAAATATAAGTAATCTAAAATATCCCAGAGAAAGTTTTATGTTTAGGATTTGAAGGTTTTTTTTTTTTTTTTTTTGGTATTCCCGTTTTTGGTATCCTTTTGAAGACAACCTATTTCTCAAGATATGTATATGAATTAAAAGACCCATAACTCTAACCCATAGTATTCACTTACCATAAAAGGGTTACTGGAGACTCCAACAGCTGTAACTTGCCCAAATGGGATTACTACTGATTTTCCTTGTCCAAATGCAGCAAAACCAGTACCTTTGCAATAAAATTCCAAAAGTTACCTCTAGACCAGATGTCAAGTATCACATTATGCATATACTCCATTCCCAAAAATCAGTCCCTTAATCACTGAATCAATTAAATATTTTATTCCAATCAAATGGTATCCCATATATCAGTGGTGATGAACCTATGGCACGGGTGCCAGAGGCGGCACTCAGAGCCCTCTCTGTGGGCACGCGCGCCGTTGCCCTAGTCCTAGGCCTTCAGCTGGGTTTTATAAACCTTTTCGCTTTAGGCCTCCGCCGCCATGTGCAAAAAAAAAAAAAAAGTTCAGTCAATTTCAACTTCTCGCGGGAAAAAAAATCTTGCAAAGTTGGAATTGATTGATTGAACTTTTTAGTCCCATCCAGTCTGCCGTTACCACCACAGCCATGCCCAGCCAATGGGCCACACCCAGCCAATGGACCACACCCACCTGGCACCCGACGATGCATAAGTGGTTTTGGATTTGCAGTTTGGGCACTTGGTCTCTAAAAGGTTCGCCATCACTGCCATATATTAATATATATTAAAAGTAAATTAAAAATGGAATTACATAGTCGACTTGCACCATTCATTTCATTACAACACTGAAAAAAGTGACTTATGTTTGTTTTTCACATGACTATTGCAGCATTCCTATGGTCACGTGATCAAAATTTGGACACTTGGCAACTGGCATGTATTTATGAAAATTGCACTGTCTTGGGGTCATGTGATCGCCATGTGTAACCTTCCAAATCAGCATCAGATTCACTTAATGACTGCATGATTCACTTAAAAACTACCATGATTCACTTAACAACTGAAGCAAAGAAGTTCATAAATGGGGCAAAACTCACTTAACAATGGCCTTGCTTAACAACAGAAATTTGGGGCTCAATTTTGATTGTGAAACAAGGACTGCCCGCATGACGACTTTCTCTTTTTTTCTATAGAAAGTCATTTATGGCGTTGGAATGAGGTATCATTGATAGGCTGATGACCCTCAATGGAATCCTGCCACTTTAGACTTATCTGAAAATGATACGTATGTCCTGAAATAGTGCTTGTTAGGGATTAGATTTGGAGAAATAAGCTCAAATTAAATCCATTCCTTCCTTCCTTCCTTCCTTTCCTCCCTCCCTCCTTGGGCCATATCAAACTGCAAAGTTCCAGAAATAAATTATTACTAAAATTTGATAAAAGCAATTTAAAATGGAATTAGATAAATACAATTTAAAATGAAATTGGAATAAAATAAAATGAAATTGGAATAAAATACAGTGTAAAATGAAATTGAAATAGAATACAATAATTTAAAATATAGATAAAATATGATAAAATTATATTTTGATGTCACCCCTGCAATCTACCCCAATCAGTCCCACATATGCAGATCTCAACTGAACCATTTTTGGTGGTAGCCTCCCCCTTCGAATACATTTTCCCTACTTGCATTTTGGTAAACTTTTAAGTCCAAAGTATGGTTTTGTTATTATAGTTTTTATTTAATTATACTTTAGTGCTGATGTTTTTAGATTTGCTGTACAAGCCCAAAGCTGGTATGACTGTGTGGCTCACAAGTGCTTAAATAAATAAAAATAAATATTATGCATATAGTTTGATCAGGTGTCTCCATATACAGATAGTTCTCGTTTTATGACAATTGAGCTTAAAATTTCTGTTGCTAAGTGAGACAGTTGTGAAGTGAATTTTGCCCCATTTTACAACTTTTCCTGCCACAGTTGTTAAGTGAATCACCGCAGTTGTTAGTAACACAATTACTAAGTGAACCTGGCTTCCCCATTGACTTTGCTTGTCAGAAGGTGGCAAAAGATCACATGATTCCGGGACACTGCAACCATCATAAATATGAGTCAGTTGCCAAGCATCTAAATTTTGATCACGTGACCATGGGAAGCTGCAATGGTTGCAAGTATGAAAAACAGTCATAAGTCACTTTTTTTAGTGCTGTTGTAACTTCAAACAATCACTAAATAAACTGTTATAAGTTGAGGACTACCTGTATATTATCAGTTACACTTGTACATGCTACAATATTTCATTGGCCCACCAACAAAAGCATGGCAAATAAGAGTTTCAAAGATAAACCGGGAAAATCAATTGTTTTAAAATAACCACTGTATTCTTGAAACAAAATGTAGCATGCAAGCATTTACCGTTAGGTTGCTGAGTGAAAGCAGACTGAGGAAAAGCTGCCTGAGCTGGGAATGCAGGCTGCTGGAAGTTACCACTAAAACTAGTAGGAAGACTGTATGAGGCAGTTGTTCCAAATCCTGCAGGCATACTCATGGAAGCTGTGCCAAATGTTGTTGCTGATGGAAGAAACAATAGCAGTCAATTATTTGTGTTCAACTTTTATTAATATATCATACTAAAAAGAATTTGAACAGAATTCTTTCTGCAGCAGCCAGCCACATGGCTAGCCTTAAAACCATTAAACTTCTAGATTTTATTGACATATAACCAAAACTTATCTGGACTGCTCCTTTAACTTAATATATCATTTGCCACTACATCATTGAAGGTAGTGGGAAATTTTTTGGTAAAGAGGAAGGCTACATAACACAAGCACTAATTGTTGATGTTTTTAATAGAGAATAATTAAAGAACAGAGAGAATTTCTAGAGTATCATGAAATCATGTAGCTCATTAAAGAAAAAGCAATAATTTACCTTATAAAAGTTAGAACTCTGTAGAAATTCTAACAAATTGCTTCAGCTGCAAACTAAATTCTCTTTGGTTCACAGCATGGACCAAGGACCATGTTCCACTTCATCAGACTATATCAGTAAATATTTATTCTTAAAACTGTAACTAACACTATTTTTCTTTTTCTTGAAAGATAGAAATTAAAGAAAATTGTTCATGAATCACTTTCTTGAATTTTGGATTGAGTATGTAAAGATATTATCTAATTACTGCATATGAACAATTTAAAATTTTGCAGTTCTGTGATATATATTACAAGCTTCATGTCATGAATTATTGAGAATTACTCTATTGAAGCAATTTTCCATATAAAAATTATGTTGTAAAGATCTGGCATAACTTTATCAATACATCCACCAATCAATAGTTATGGCTAGCCAAGAAAGACATGATGAAAGCGCTTATTGTGGAATAAATAGGCACATAAATGTAAAATAGACAAGATACAGATAGAAGACCAACAAAGCTTACACAAGCCATTATTAGCAGGGAAGATAACTAAGTGTACTTGCTAATACAGCAAAACCAAACACATTGTGACAAGCCACAATGGTTTGACATCATTAGTATCACTAAAGGTATTAGGAGTACAAGCTTCAAAACTTATTTTAAACTTTCTACATATGTGACCATGGAAGTAAAATGTAGCAACTTTAGCACACTTAATTGACAGCAAGTCCCAATGAAATTAATGGCACATATTTTTGAAAACATGTGCTTAGGACGGAGGTGTTAAATTTACAACAAGTAATGTGTTAACAACAAGTAAATGTATATTTAAAGTCAATCACCATCCATGCCCACTCCATTTCATGATATGGAAGGAAGGTTGAAAAAGTTGTACATGCAAAGGAACTGGTAACTGCAGTAAGCTTTCACAAGCAAATAAAAAATTAGCCACCTGAAATTTATATAAAATGTGGCCACCTACCAAAGTGAGCTTGAGGAAATATATGAGAGTGAATTGCTCCTGAAAGGCCTTATGAGAAGTCACAAAGAGACCAGATATTGTCAATTTATTTATAAACAATTTATGCAGTTGATAACACGCAATCACTTTATCAAAACTTCAAACTACTTCATGAATTTGTTTTGAAGTTATTTCCCAAAACATTGAAATAGATGTTTTAACCAGCACAAGTTAATTCCTTCAGTATAGAGATTATATTAGCTTTACAACACATAAGTGCCCCCCAAAATCAAAGAATAAATGATATCAGAGTTAAATATGTAAAAAAATAATCAAATATTAAAGTATTCTACAAGAGTAGCATAAGTGCCTGATTTACAAACATCTTATTAAATAGATTTAACTTTCAAAAAGCAATTAAGGGGATTAGTTAGTCTATGCATATTACTTATTAATAACTGGTCAACCCAAAAAGATTAGCCTAACGCTCATTAGATTTCATAACTAATTTCACATGTACATCTTTAGTACAAAGTTATATTTACCACAGGTATATAGGCATCTTCAGCATATACCACAAAGCTATAAATGTGTACCTGTTAAAAACAGAACAAAAATTCTATCAAACATAACTATAGATATATTTTTCCTAACCTGCTGCTCCTCGGCTGGTGGTTTGGAATGGATTTGTTGATGCTGCTACTGCAGCTACAGGTGCAGCCATAAATGGATTTGTGGATGGTGTTGCTGAAAAATGAAGCACTGATATTGAGAAAATGATATGGTTTTTTACAAAATTGCTTATATAAACAACATGGCAAATCAGTTCTAAGTTATCTTTTAATCAATGAGGTAATATTTTTGTAATCTGCTTAATACACCGACTTAGACCCAAGACTGTTACCTGTGCAACAAGGAAATTGGAATTAACTATAGTTTTGTATTTTATCTGAATTAGGATCTCATAGTTATCAGCTGTGAAAGAAATCAAATCATTACTTGCAGGAGCTGCAGAATACAAAAGTTCATCTCTTAGTCTACAAAGATTAAATCATCATTACAAATTGCCCATTTTCTTTTTTTAAAATTAATTTTATTAAATTTTAAAACATGAATAAAAGTAAACAAGGAGGAATAACAAAATAAAAAAGAATCAGATAGAAAGCAAAATAAAAGTTCAAAAAAAAAGGAAAAAAGAAAGAACCTGGCTTCTGACTTTCTTTTGTACAGATATAGATAAAAAATACATCTGACTCTTAGTTTAAAATTAGCAATAGTCTCATTATTTCTAAAAATCAAAATTAGATTTCTCTTAGTTTCTCTCACAAAGTCCAAAAGTAGCTTCATTAACCATCCCTGTCTTTTAAAATACAACCAAATTCCTCTTCATCCATGCCTCACCCATTTTCTATAAACTCATCTTGAAATCTACAACTTCCTTATTAATGAGTAAAGATCCAATAAAAATTAACAAAAATACCTAATATTATATAGCCCCTTTTTCTTTTAGATTACATTCCTCCATTGCTCACTTATCAATTAAACATTACCAAAAAAAACCCCACCCCTTATTAGGTATCAAAAACTAATCCATTACCCCATTAGACATTTCCAAAAAAACTCCACTATCCAATCCAGATAACCATTCAACATCACCAGATATAAGGACTCATCATTTAACCATAACCATATATAAAACCAAGTTTATATATTTTTCCTTCTCTCAAACATGCTTAAATTCCATAAATAAAATTCTGACTCCTGATTTCTTCTGATATCTTTTCTTCTCCCTGAAATTATTTCAAAGTCCATTTCTAGCTTCCATGAAGTAACTCCAATAAATCTCTTATATTTCAAATTGAAAGTGTAACCCCAAATCTCTTTTTCAATTTTTGAATGATCTTCCAGTTGCACTTGTACGTGAAATGAATCTTAGTTGCCTCCAGAGTGATGTGTTCATCATTAGTAATAACTTCTGGTTCAGTAAAGAGTGAAATAGTTCAGGCACTTCAAAGGTCAGTAAATCAAATATTTCCTTTAAAGTAGCCATCTTGTTCTCTGTTAATCAACCTTCAAGGTTTTATTTTACAATTGATATGTAAACAAGGCAGCTTTCCTAAACAAGAAGTTCTTTCTATTCACTCTTTCAAAAAAGGAAATCCTTTTTTTATAAATCCAACCAATCAGTGGCAAGGTAGAGAAAAGAAAAAGAAAAAACACCAATGCCATTCAGAAGCTTCAGACTATAATCCCACAATGCAGATTTATTAAAAAGGAAGTTTTCAATTTTCATAGAAACACAAAAAACCGATGGCACAAAAAGATCATGTGGTCCATCGAGCCTGCCCTTTTGAGTTTTTAACAATAGCACTTAGACTTATATGTTCCCCCATAGTGCTTTACAGCACTCTCTGGGTGGTTCACAATCCCAGCATATTGCCCCCAGCAATCTGGTTCCTCATTTTATCAACCTTGGAATGATGGAAGGCTGCATTAACCTTGAGCTGGTCAGGATAGACCTCCACACTGTGGGTAGATTTAGCCTGCAATACTGCACCACCACAGCGCAGTGTTTTTGGTTTATTTATTTTTTCATTTATTTATTATTTCTAATTATTTTTTATTTTATTTTTTGTTTTTTTAATTTTTGCCAGATGATGGACATGTGTTTATCCAAAGCATGTTTAAAGTCACTGATAATCAACACACTGTCTCTGCTGCAAGTTGTTCCAACATTACTTTTGAACTTCCCTCCTGTCAATTTGAGGTTATGTCTCCATGTTCTTGATTTCTACTTAATGAAAACAATGCCTATTAGTATCTAATTCACACCCTTAATATATTTAAATGTTTCAATATATTTAACTGTTCCCCCTTTCCCTTTTGTCCTCCAGAATGTACATATTCAGTTTCTCTAATCTCTCCTGATATGTTTTATCCTTCAGACCTTGAATCATTTCTGTTGCCAGTCTCTGGACTTGCTCAATCTTATATCTTTTTTTAAGAGAAGTGCTCAGAATTGGGGTCTAAATGGGGTCTGACTAAAGCCTTATATAGCAGGATTAGGACTTCCTTTTTCCTGTTGATGATCCTTCTAGTGATGCATCCCAGAAGTTTGTTTGCCTTCACTACTAACTGGCCACACTGTTTACTTATTTTGCAGTCATCTGTTAAATCCTATTCTTCTGTTGTTCTGTCTTCAGTCTTTCAAAAATAAAATTCTTTCTATTTGAATATTTTAAGTCTCTTTAATTTCCAACTTTTTGTAAGTCCAGAAAGTATAAATTTCCAATGTTTCAATCTAAATGTAGTGCCAGTAATACAGTCACCAAAATGAAGTACTAAATCTATTCAAAAAATTAAGTCTCTCTATAACTGCAAAAATAAATAAATCCCAAAAGTGATTTAGAAATTAGGTTGGTTCTAGTGTCCATAAATTCAGCTTCACAGCAGTGTGAACTTGATGAAGATCCTACCTCCTATTACTCAACTCACAAGTGAATCAAAGAAACCTGTTTCCACAATTTACTCTCAAGGATGACAATCCAGAGGACAAATGGGTCAACTTCTGGTGGTTTCCTCCTTCAATCTGGAAGAAAAAAGAAGGCCCTCCTGCCATGCAGTGAATAAATCTATGACCTTGTCTCCAAGACTGTTGGAAACAATAAATTGCCATTCTCCCACCAGAAGTCTCTCCATTTTGTTTCTTATATAAAACACACTGGTTTAGATCATGAACAGATACAAACTGTCTCAGAGATAGTCTTAGCTTAAACGCATTTCTATACCTATTGATGGATGCTATCTAAAATATAATCATGCAATCTATCAGACAGTGTTTAGAAAGATTATATAATAATATAATACCTCCAAACTGAGCAGGAACACTGGATGATGCAGACTGCGTCTGTGTATTAGCACCAACTGGAACTTTTCCAAAAGCACTACTGGAAATAATTCATATTCATCAGTTGTACATTTGTACATTTTCAGCTAATCATTGCACATGAAACATAAAATTCAGCTTAACTGAGCTTTAGAGACAATCTTATTTGATTTGCAATCATTTTCAAAATGATGTTAAATAAAATTAAAAACTGTGACCTCCAGGTAGCCAGTAACATGCATAAAAAATAAAAGAAACTGGTGAGAAATTAAATTCAGAACAAAAGTTTTGTTTTATTTTATTTGACAGGAATGTCACTAAAGATGGCATGTATTTTCCTATTAAGAGAGCATAAGATTAAAATTAAAAGAGGATTACAAATGTAAACGTTCATAAAAATTTAAGACATTAGATATGTTAATGATTAATCCTGAAAATATAGTTTCTAGTTTGTTCCAGCAAAGTAACTTGACAGTATTTTTAGGGCAAGTTTTTGAGCTACTACAGGTAGTTCTCAACTTACGGCTGTTTAATCAGCAACCATTCAAAATTACAACAGTATTCAATAAAGGGATTAATGACCTGTACTCAAAGTTATGGCTGCTGTGAAAATGTGAACAAAATTATGATGCTTGGCAATCTGTCTGCCCTTACAATTATCTGCAAACACAACAGTGGCCCCACCCACCTATCTTCCTCTCCATCCTGCCCTGTATCCCATCCCTTTGGCCTATTTCCCAGCCGGCTGGATCCCAACACACTCTTGGGCCTCCTCTCTGCTGTCACACTTTGCTTACTTTTTCTGAAGATCACATTTGAGAAAGAGAAAGAGCCGATCCACCGTACCCTTCCTACAGTACACAGAGGCATGTGGTGCCATATCAGAAGTGTGCACTATTTTGAGAGCAGCCACAATTCTTAGTCCACAGGAGAGAAAGCTAAACACAAGTGCCTCAGGAGGTCCTAGGAAGCCCAGGGCAAGCCATATGGGGCTTGAGGTGGTGCTACAATGCTGTCTTCCAAAGGCCTCCCCCAACCTGTACTCCACTTAATGACTGCAATGGGGAGAGCATGGATTGTGATTGGTAAGCAAAGTGATCATATGGATACCTTGCTTAATGAACACCATGACTTACGACCATAATTCTAGGCTCAATTGTAGTTGTAAGTTGAGGATTACCTGTATTTTTGCAGGCAACAGAATATTTCTCATTTCAGGATAAGATACGGGAGCAAAGACAATATAATTCTTGAGATGGAGATGAGATATGGATCTATTCTAATAATGGTTTGTTCTTGTTGACTCTCATGGAAATCAAATTCAAAAGTATCTGATTTTTCAAGTTTTTCAAAGTTTTTTTTGAAAAACTTGAAAAATCAAATACTTTTGAATGCCATTTCATGTTTGGTTTGTTTAAACACAAATGATTTACATTAAACGTTTATCAAGAAAGACTACCTGCTAACATTACTGGTGGAAGTATATGCATTACTAGTGGTTGCAGTGGAGCTGAACACACTGTCCAATTCTGCTAGAGCTGCATACTTGTCTGAAGATGTACTTGTTTGACTTGGAGCTGACACAGCAGGAGCTGCTGGTACTGTACTGGCAGCAAAGCCATTTCCTTGCTCATTACCACCTGAGAAAAAAAGTACCGCATTAAGCATTCACATAATATTTCACAATGCAAGTTAGCCAATTCTCTAGAAGTATTAGAGAATAAGCATTTTTTTAAAAAAAAAAGCAAACAGAAAATCATATTTTCAATAAAAGACTTTTGGGGAAGGAAAGAGATTTATTTTTCAAATATTTTATATACATAGCCACTTATTCATCTTTTTTGAAAAGGAAAAAAGCTGTACAAGAGTTCCCACTCAGGAAAATTCTAAATTAATGCCACACAACTAGACAGCATATACTTAAGATTAAATAGATAAGAGACAATATTGTAGGCTCTGCACACATTTTATGGCTTTCATGTAGATTACTAGCTTTAATTCTCACTGATGCAGTTAAACTGAACATATAAAACATAGCTATAATTTCTATAATCCAACAACGGATAAAAAAAGTTCCATGTAACTGTGTGAAGAAATGGCCTGAGCCAAACAAATAGCTGCTACATGTGAATGGTTCGTCACAACGTGAAAACCATGTGGATAACCATTCGTGTGCTGGTTTTGACTTGATGGTACAAAAAATGAAAAGAATATCACTGCACATTGGAAACAGGAAACT
>NW_015386749.1:774027-837254 GCF_001527695.2 Protobothrops mucrosquamatus
AAGTTAGTAGGTACAGTACTATAAACCACATAACTGTGTTGTGCAATAATAGCTGCCAGTTTTTGAATAGTAAACTTCATTATCCTATAAATTACGACTAGTGGGTGCTTTATAATTATGTGCTTTAAGATTCTCTAGGTCCATAAAGTGAATTTTGTGTACCATATGTTTACAGAGTTTTCTTCCAGCAATTACAAAACTATGGTTTTATGGTTTTTCTTGATTATCCAGAATACTTTAAACATGCTTGATTTGACAAATACACTTGCTTAACTTTTAAGATAAAATTCCAGAGGAAGGAACTACTGTAAGTTTCAAATAAGTTATAAAAAATCATAGCTAATCTGGTTAGATAGTAGATAATCTTGCTTACAGATTTACAGCTACATAGGGCAATTTAACAAAACTAATTAAACAATCAATCTTGCAAGACTGCAGTTGGTGACTCCAAATAAGAAAAGCTGTGAACTGCCCTGAGAAACTTATTATAGCGATGTGTCCATCTATATACATGTATACACTCACCTTCACATACATATGGGGCTTGATGTACGACCACAACAGAGCCCAACATTTCCATTGTTAAGCAAGACAGTTGTTAAGTGACTCATTTTATGACTTTTTGGCCATGGTTGTTAAGTGACTCACTGAAATTATTAAGTGAATCATGCGGTCTTTAAGCAATGGCTTCCCCCATTGACTTTGCTTGTCAGAAGCTCCCTAAGAAGATTAGAAATGATAATCCAAAGACCCCAGGATGCTGCAACCATTGTAAATACATGCCGGTTGCCAAACACCTAATTTGACCACATGGCTGTGGGGATGCTGCAGTGGTCATAAGTGTGAAAATTGATCATAACTTTTTACCTTCCACAATTTCACTGCTGGCTTCTCCATTGGTCAAAAGTTGGCAGAGAACTACTTAACATGTGAAATCATGCAACCGCAGGATGCTGTAACGGTCATAAATGCCACTGGTTGTGAAAGTGCCTAAATCTCAAACACATGACTGCAGGGATGCTGCAACACTCATAAAGTTACTTTTTCAGCATCATTGTAACTTTGAATGGTCACTAAACAGGGTAGTCATTAAGTGAGAACTACCTGTATAACAGGGTGTTTTTTAGCAATTTCATCATGAATAAATGATAAAATGATTTAAAAACAGAATAAAGATTTTTGTGAATTTATGCACAAAACCCTATGTGTATGATCACTACAATTACCATATGCTGAAATTCTTGATAGTAACTATACTGTAAAAATATCCAGTGCCTCAGACACATAACTTGTTCAACAACTGGTAAAACAGAAGTAGCCTCCGATGCATTATATCAAAGAAAAAACAGTACATATCAATATTTTTATTATATTATCCTTATTTTCACCAGAATAATTAAGTTTGCATAAATTCCAGTGCCTCAAACTTGCAAGTAACATGGTTCAGGTTTTATAGGCAACACTGGTATTGATTGTTCGTAATAGGAATTACTAAAAAGCTCATGGAATTTAATAGTACATCACAGAACAAACTATAGCCATGATAAATAGTGTAAGAGAACAGGTCAAAGAATAAGAATTAGTACCTTGCCCTGTGAAGATATTATCTAAATTAGCAAGAGCTGCGTATTTATCTGCTGACTGGAGACATGGTTTATTCACTACAGCTTTACTGGCTGCAGTTGTGTTGCTCTGAGAACCACCGAAGGCTCCAAAATCAGCACTGGAGGATTTGGGGAAGTTATCAAAGTGTGCAAAGTTAGCATTCACTGATCCAGCGCTCCCACCTGCAACAAAATAAGTTAAAAAGTTTTCAAGCTCATTGAAAGTCTCTTTAAATGTATTTGGTGACCATGTATGCTAATGTACTTATAGGTCACACTTTTTATAAAGTTTCTCTATTTCAAAATCTTGATTGGTTAAAACCGGTATTTTAAATTCCAAATCTGGAAGCCCTAGCCTTATCAGCCTCAGAGCAAAGTGATGGAAATGCATGTTGCAGCAAAACTAGCCTCAATGATTCACACAAACATGGTTTTGTTTTAGGCTCTTATCTCTTTCTGCAACTAAATTAAATTGAAATTCCTTTAATAAAAGAATATTTGATAAGTTCCGATAAACAGCACAATGTCTTTAATTTTTTTTTAAAAAACCTATCAAATTAAGAAGTAAATATATCACTTCATATCAATTTAGCATGGTCTAATTTCTTTGTAATTTTTAATACCGTATTGCTATGAAGAACTAAAAGCAGGAGAGCTAAAGAGGAGTGAATTATATTATTAGGGAACAAAATCCTCATTACTACTTCTGGGAATCAAGTATTCAATGTTTTAAACTTCAAACTGCAAAAGTGAATGCTAATGTTTGGTGCTTGATTACACAGCTCTCTTTCCCTTTGAAGTGATTAGTCCATGCACTCTTCTTCCACAAAAATAAGAGGTGAAAAACTGTGACATTCAGATGCTACTAAACTATAACTCCTAGCATCTTCAATACTAGTCACAATGGTTTGAGCCACTGGAAGTTGTAATTTAGTGATTATTTTGCTGGCTGTAGATTGGATAAGGAAATTATAAAAATATTTGAAAGGCCAGACTGGTTCTATATTAACATGCTAGAATAAATAACAATAATAACATCATCCAAACCAATTCACGGCTGGATAGAGGCCTTTTCATTAAAAGTCAGGGTCAAAAATCTATTACTCTGGTCCAGTGTAGGTTGCTAGATATGTTTTTATTTACCCACTGAAGGGCTGAGAGTAACTGGTCCCAAAGGCTACCAGCCAATTTCCATGCTTAAGGGCTAGAACTTGGGTGTTTCCACCCTGTTCACATTGTATCACATTGGTTCTCAAACCCCAGAATATCATTTTTTAATTTATTTACACAATTTATAAGGCCATCCAATTAGGAAACTGTGATTCTGGGTGACTAACATGGGATTGAAACATAAAAGAAGGTAAACAATAAAAATAAAAAATAAAAAACTCAGCATAAAACAACACTTACAGAGATCAAAAACATTTACTAGACTGGTTCATCCAACATCCTGGCCTAATGCTGGAGAAAAAAACAGTTTTTTCAAACTTCATAGAACACTAACACTGTCAGGCTCATCTGAAACTCAAGGGTCATATTATTCCAATGGGTAGGTGCTGTGACAGAGAAGGGTCACATCAGATGACACTAGTTCATAGAGGAAACCTAAGTATGTCCACTTTCTTGGATCTCATAGGATTGGCAGACATAGACAGAGATATGCAATCCCAACTTGGACTTGTACTATGAAGAGCTTTATAAGCGATAATCAGTATCACAAATTACAACCCCAAACCAGTGTAGTTCATGAATGTGATATTACATGTATATTATATGGTGCACCCACCACCATCTATGCTGCAGTATTTTCAGCCAACCAACTGTACTGCATAGGATGGAGTTGTGCAAATATCCCTTTTTGCCACAGTAGTCACCTGTTCTTCAAACAAGAACCACGAGTACAAGACAACCTTCAAAGTACATGCTAGTTCTGTATGGGAGAGTGGGACTCCATTCAGAACTAAAGACAGAAAATCTCCAGCTTCAGGTATCCTAAAAACCACAGCCACTTACCATAGCTGACCTGAAGCACATGTATCACCATCCATACCCCCTTAGCCTCCAAACATTGGGGGAAACTGATAGCTCCATTTGACCATCCCTGGTCACATATAGATAGCTGTGTATCCTCATCTAATTGATATTAATCCTGTGACTATGGATGACCTTACCGAGCAGCTTCATATAAATGCTGAATAGGAGATGAGAGTGTAAAGCCCTGAAGATGCTGCAAAGCTGGGGTGTAGGGCTGAATCTCTCCCCCTACTAGCGTCAACTGGAATTGGTTGCAGAGAACAGACAACTAACTTTCCCCTAACCTTAATTTTCTGAAGTCAATCCAGAAGGACACTATGTTCAGTGCTGTTGAAAACCACTGAAAGATCAAGGAAGGCCAGGATGGATGTGCTGCCTCCTTACTGATCCCATCAAAAGTCGTATACATATATATCAATATGTTTTCAGCACTATATCCCGATCTGAAACACAACTACCTTCACAGGAACCTTCCAGTCATAATCATCTCCTCCCTAAAGGATGCATTTACTACTTTGTGGATATAACCACACATCATCTCCTAGGAACTCTTGACCAACCATGAGGGTTGTAGATCTAATATTCAGGTGGCTGCACTTCCCACCCCAAGGCCCCTGTTCATCTTATCAGAAATATTACAAAAACATATCACAGTCAATCCCAAAGGACCTGAACAGCTGATCCAATTCAGAGTGAATCCAAGTGACTTTATCCAACACATGTACTAAATAGTCTTCACAGAGCCTTGCAGATATTCCTCAGAACCGTCTTTGCCCAGGAGAGACCAGATCACCTTGAACAGGGCTATCAGCCCTCTTTGTGGACATGATAAAGAGCAGAAAAATAAAGAGCTGCTCTTATCATTATGAGGTAATTCTTAACAAATGCTTTCTGTTTCTCCCCAGGATCCTCTTCTCCCATTTCAATTGCCAGGGTTACTCTAAAAAGTAGGAACTTTTCAGAATCCACAGCAGAATCTTATAGGCACATATGTTACAAGGCTGTTCCAAGCAATGAATAAAGCCTCAGCTGAGCTGCGCAGAGCTTCAGAGAAGACTCTAAATTCCTCTGAAATCCAAAGGGATCCATCAGGCACCTGGGACAGACCAATCAGATGGATTCTTCTATTCTGTAGTACAGACCAGCTACAGATAACTCCAAGGCTACCTGGGAGTGATCTGACCACAAGAACGGACAATAACATCTCTCAACTACAGATCATATTGTCTGGGCCTGAGATAAAGAACAGTTCTATAACCATGACTGCTACCATGAATTGAGCCTTCAGTAATCTGGGGGAAATGCATGGTGGCTATGAACTCCCAAGCCAATCTCACCTTGTCCCAGGGAAAGGGAAATTAAAGCCCCTCACTGCTCAAGTACTAAATTTTGGAAATTCTACTAGCAACTTGACCATAGCATCAAACAGTTCATAGCAGGGATGATGAACAGTAGAAATCCCATTTGATCTCTAGAGTCAACTATCATTATCAACCGTTTTCATACCCTGTTATCTGCAGAGCAGTGCTGCTAAAAGCCACCAAGTCTCTTGGTTAATTATGATAACTCCACTACCTTTGCCCTGAGTCATGGCTTGTGGGAACATTTCTAAGATGGGAACACCTCCCTTAGTGCGCAGGAATGTTTTGGTGATATATTCTAGGCTGGTCCTCTCATCCATTATCAGATTGTGGAGGAAGGGGAACTAGCATCATAAAAGGCCGATCTGGCATTTGGCAGCAGCTGCAAAAAGCCTGGGCCAATAAAGCTCCAAAGACAGGCATAGGAACCAGCACAGGAGGCTGGAATGTAGAATCAATGTTATATAAAAATTGAACTATATTATACAGTAACCTGAAATGTTTGAGATTTTTGTGAATACTAAAAACTGTATTACATTTTCCACTTATTTGCGTAAAGAAAACCATTGTAACTATGACTTTTACTCTCTACATTTGGTGGGATACATTCTCAAGTGCAAGTAAGCCAATGTACTAGTAGCAAGCACGTACTATTAGGTAGCATCTTTTGAAGAAGAACAAGTAAGAAAACCTGAACATGACACAGTGGAAATGAGATAAAATGTCACTGTAAATTAAATGAGCTGAGTTTCCCACCTTGGTGGAACTTACTGCGCATAGCCTGGCCAGGGAAAGCAGAAGTAGTAAAGTCACCAAAACTGCAGCTAGATGAGAGCGTTCTGAACGCTGGACAGCCAGAAATTGTGTGAGGGGTTAAAGTTAACAGAAAGGAAAAACAAAAAATTTAAAAGAAATCTTAAGCATTTTTAAACAAGGAAAATGAAACAGAAAAGTGATCAACCACAGATCAAGACATACCAATTAACATTCCAGGAAAAATTATCACAGCATAAAACAAATAAAGAAGAAGAAAACAATAGTCCTTACACATGAGGTATTTTAGCCAAATCAATGTATCTTGGTTGAGAAAAAAAAGATTTTTAACTTAGATATGATCCAATATTTTTCCAATAAATAGTATTTACATCATGTGTAGGAGTAATTCAAAAGCTATAATATAAAAACTTCATGCATGAACACAACCCACAAGTATAGCAAAAGAAAAGGAACATCCATTTTTCAGGTTTCCCCAGAGCTTCAGATTATGTGTGTTAAGACAAGTAGATACAAGGAGATCTAAGAAATATTCCAACTATAGTGTCCAGATTAGTTTATATTAAGAGAATTAACAACATTAGAGCATTTCTACCTGTATTTTGGTGCTGAAAAGCAGACTGACTTGCTGTGGGGAAACCACCAAAATTACTCGAAGCATTAGACTGTCCAAATGCATCAAAGTTTGCAAAACCTGCGTTTGCAGAGTTCTGCGCTGTAAAGTTCAAATGAACAAAAATATGTTAATGATATGAAAACAAAAGATAAACTGAACAGAACACGATAACTATACTTTAGGATAACTATACTATTTGAAAGTACAATGTACAAGACAAACATTTTCTTATCTATATTTTGCAAACCTATCCTACATGGAAATGGCTGTTCTTTTAATTCTATTTATATATAAAATATTTTAGATCTAATATGTCAACAGAAATGAAAATACCATTTTGTGACCCCATTATTATACTATACCCTGGTTATTACTAATTTTCTTTCTGAAACCCCACAAACTAATTTTAAAAAAAACAAATTTTACATATTGCTACGCCATAATAGTATTATTTTTTAGCTTACCAAAATGGAATTAGGCGTGCTTTGCAAACCATAAATCTATTATATAAGATGAATTCACATATTGTTCTAATCCAAAATAAAATAACATTTATTATAGTTCAATATTCAGGATAGAGGTGCATCCTGGCCAGATGCCATTCCTGACGCCTACCCAGAATATAGTAACAGCAATAGCAATAACATTAGCACTTAGACTTATATACTCCTCCATAATGCTTTACAGCCCTCTCTAAGCGGTTTACAGAGTCAGCCTATTGTCCCCAACAATCTGGGACCTCATTTTACCGACTTCGGAAGGATGGAAGGCTGAGTCAATCTTTAGCCCTGTCAGGATTGAACTCCAGGCTGTGGGCAGAGTTAGCCTGCAATACTGCATTCTAACCACTGCGCCACCAGGACTACTATATATATGTAGTATAGGGATTACACGGTCATAAAAAAAGAGCTTATAGTTCAGGATTATGTGTGAGATCCAGGCCACATATTTTAGCTGAGGCAATTTGATTTGAAGTATATTATGATTTATATTATGATATCTTTGTTATGATTTGAAGTATATTATGATAGAAATGTGAGAACAAATGGTTTTACAGATATTGCCGAACTGCCACTTCTAAAATCTCTTTCTATTGGTCATGCTAGCCTGTGCTCTTAGGAGTTGTAGTCTAGCAAAGGAGGACATGGTTTCCCTGTTAAGCTCTATCTTGTCTTATCGCTGTCAGGGAGGTAATAGAAAACTATCTCTTCGTGTTTTTATGACTTTTATTTTAAATTTTCTCTAAAAGGTAATTTTATAATTTCAAAACTTTTTGGCAAAATCCAAAACAGTGTGCAAGTTTTGCAATTCCCCATGTATATGACCAAAAGCATTAAAAATGAGAAATTCTATAATATTTCTCCAAGATGCATGAAACTGTTAAACCACTAGAATTTACATATTCTTGAGCTTACCAAACATAATTCTATTGATTTCTGAGAATTTATTATTTTAATAACCAACATAAAACATTAAACATTATGACAATAAAGCAAACTATGTATATAATTGCAAAAAGAAAGCAATGTTTTTAAGATGTAAATCATTTTCAAATTTGGGAAAAAAATAAAAATTACTTATGACTACAATAAATTTACCTTTAATATATCACATAATGAAATAAAGTGAAAACCAAAATGCTTTCTTAATAAAGATATATTACAATCATTTGCATAAGTAAATGCTTCTATAAGCTTGAGAGTTTACTGGATTGTTCAATCTAGATGAAAAACAGCCTCTCATATTACTGAACAGTTACTGTCAGCTAATTACTATATAGCATCTAAGAGAATAAGTATGTAATGTAGTGTATTGTATTAACATATTGCTTTAATTGTAAAAATGAGATTGTTAATGTAACATTTAAATGTTAAAATATAAGAAGATTAATAGCTTTAAAAATTAAAACATAAAACACATTAATAAATATCTACATCAAAAACAGTGCTAAAAAAACATCATATTAACCTATCAACCACATGTCTGAATAAAAACAGTTGCCAATGGAAAGATTAATGAGAGGAAACCAAGTTTTGGTACTCTTTGCAGGGGCTTTCAAATTCTAGAAGCAGCCTCTGAAAAGTCTTTTTTACATTTCCATGAAACTACTTTTGATAGTTACAGGGTATCAGAGTAGTAGGAATAAGGCAGTCCTCGCTTAACAACCCTAACTGGGATCTGCAACTCAGCCACTAAGCAAAGCAGTAGCTAAGTGGGAAATCACATATCTGCAACTGGGCTTTCCAGCTGGAAAGAGACAAGACTACTCAGTTTCACACCTTCAGTTTTTGTTTGCCTCCTAAAGACTACCCTGGAATGCTCCAGTGCCTGTTTACTCACATCAAAAATAATTTGATTGCACTAGTGTTCTAACCTTTTCCTGACCCTTTCTGCTGCTAGCATGATCACATTATTTTCAATGTGTAGAAGAGCAAACTGCTTACAGTACTCTCCAATCTCTGCAATCGGGGAAGGGTCAGATAAAAGAGAGATTCCTACAGAAATCACTATTTCTCTCTCTCTCTCACCCCCTACAAAGAGAGATTGAAGAGGAAAGGATTACAAGAGTACTGCAAGCTGTTTACAGAGCATGCCTGGGGTTCTCAGCATGATTGCACTGTTTTTGATGTGTAGAAAACCAAACTACTTCCTCTCCAATCCCTCTGCTCTGAAGGAGGGAAGGGTGCAGAAAAAAAAAGAAATTGGACTGAAATTGATTCATCCTTCAACCAATTACAAGGATTCTATGAAACATCTTGTAAATGTCACCAACATCAAAATTAATGCCCTTCCTTAAAAATAAGGCATTCTTTACTCTACTCTTCATAGCTATATGAATTGCGACTACTGTAGCTACAAATTTATTTAATCCCATTCAATTACAGGGAGTCCTCATTTAGCAACTGCCTAATTTGGTGACCCTTTGCAGTTACAACAGTAATGAAAAAGTACCTACGATCAACCTTGCATTTATAGGAAAGCTGAGCTAAAACCATAGAACAGTCACAGTTTGACTTAGAGACCACTTGATTTAATGACCAAGCTGCTGGTGCCAACTATGATCACTAAGTAAGTCCTACCTGTACTGTTAACTACTCATCACCAACGTAAAGACCTGCCTTCCAGAAGTCTTGTAAGAGTTAGGAATATTATGATTATTACATTTTTATCCTTTTTAAATATATAACTCAAGGCTGACCTTCATATGCACTGGAATATAATTACCAGAATTTCTATACAGCAACAGATTTAGAAAAACTATTTTACATAATAGTACAGAAAAGTTAAACGTTTAAGCAAAATGAAACTAATAAACAGCATGCACAGAATATTCATTTATGTGTTAATTTAGTTATTTATCTAATTTATACAACTGTCCATCTCATAGAACAAATGATTCTGGGCAGCTTACAACAAGTTAAAACAATCAATAATTACCTAATAATTATAATTAACTATTATTAGTTAACTACTGACTTCAACAAAAATGACTTAGATCAGTTTGCAAACTAGATAATGACTATGGGAGACATCTTCTTCCTCCAATTTCTTTTTAAAGGTATAATGACATCGACAAGTCATTATATAATCAGGTAACAGATTCCCTGTGAATGGGAAATGGAAGAGAGGATTTACAAGGGTCTAGTACCACCAACAGAAAATTGTCCGTATCTTCAAGGTTAACTTGCACATTAAAGTGTTTAAGAAAAGAATGGCAGGGTGCTTAAGAGCCCACATTATTTTATTTATCTCCATAGCTGAATAGCTCTAAGTTAAAAAAAGAGGGGGGGAAATTCTTCTCCTGCCATTCAAGCACTTCTGAGATTCAGACATCAGAACTGTGCTGAAAATGCTTTTTAAAAAGCATGTTAGTCTTCCCACCCATTCCAACACATACAGAAACATACAAGGAAGGCTTTATTCCTGTCCTACAGATGATTTAAAGAATTTCAGTCAGTATCAAAAAGAAAAAGAAAAATAAGCATTTGACATGCTGAATATTAGATTTTTTGACAGCTCTGGCATCCGATATTTTATAGAACATGAGCTCTTCTTCAGTTATTTTAAAAGAAATATATGCCTATACATGAGTCATATAAAGCAATAGAGTACAAATCATGAGAGTTCTCCCATTATTGTTTATTGCTTTTTTCCCCATTGCATTCGTGGTTAATATTGTTAATATCCTCAAATATATTAAATGTGTGACTACTATTACCACTATTAGGGTTCTATCCACCTGCTTTCCTTTGATTATGAGTAAGCTAGATCAATAAAGGACAATCACCAAACTGATTTAAACAGGAGTCCCAATCTTCCTTTTACCAATAATCAAAGGACAGAATAACCCTTGGAATTTGTCTTGGCTAGCTACTAGTTCTTGAAGATAGAAAGATCTTTACCAAAAGCATGTCAAAGACATAGGAGAACTTGTTTCTTGGAACTTGTATGACCTTGTAAGTTAGTAATTCTTAAGACTATCAAACAAGCACTTCTGTATTGCTCATTTTATAGAGACTGAAAATTTCGTACCTCAATATAGACACAGCTTCTTGGCCATATTAATTCTGTATTTGTAATTATTTCTGATTGTAATTTTGCCCAACATAAAATTGGCAGGAAACTGACTGCTGGTAAGAGTTAAGTAAAACTAATACATTACTTCCTTATTAAACTGCATGATTGTATTTCTATATACTAGGTTTAATCTTCTAATAACCTTGTTTAGCAGTCTTAATTTTTAGCTTATTAGCATAGAATGGTTCATTATTTTCATTTTTATTTCTATAGATAACACTGAATATTTTATCGTATTATATTACTTTCATAATAGCATATAGCTATTGTTTTATAGATTAATTGTAATACATTACCATATGTAGTTTTAATAATTTTAATCATAAATTATTCACAATTTGTCCATTTTGTTCCTATGATAATTATGTACTGTACATTTTATCTTTTAGCTATTTTGCTTAAATTTTGTATACTTAGATTATTATATTTAGGAGGATTCATAATCTCATAATTTTAAATGTTATTTTATTTGGCCTTGACTGAAACAAATTTGACTATCTCTTCTTCTTTCTCAAATCATTGCCAATATTACAGAAGCCAACAAGTTTAGTTTTCATGGCTTTGTTTCCTATTTTATTTTTAGGTTTCTCTCTCTCTCTCTCTCTCTCTCTCACACACACACACACACACACAATGTGTGAGCTCAATCTCAGTATTTATCATTATCAAACCCAAGATAGTAAATAAAATTACCTGTATGACTGTTGAAGTGTGCAAAATTAGCAAAATTTGCAGTAGCTCTGGTGTGCGGAGCAGGAGCAGCAAATATATCTGAACCAAGATCACTGAGAAGATCAAACTGTTTCTTTTCTTGTGACTGCCCTTGAGACCGAATTGTAATAGGAGACTATAAACAAATTGCAGTGGGTTAAACAAGCACGAGTGGAATAACTAGAGCAAACCAGAGTATCATTCCTAATATAGAAAATATCAGTTTTATAAATCAACTTACTTTTCATCCAGATAAAACAATTTAATTTCTATACTGTAATATGCTATAGATCTGGCACTCCATCAGTAGACTAATACAAAATTGCATGAAAAATTCAAACACATGTGTGAGACACACAATATAATTCAGACTCTAGTGAAGCTAATTGAGGAAACGGAAATGTGTGAAAAAACTGAGATCAAAGACTAGGAAGTTGAGAAAATATGTGACAACCTCCAGCTCGAATATCCAAATAAAGTCCAAAATTTCTTTCATTTCTGAAAACCTACTGGTTTATTGAATACATGACATGGTATAGATGAAGGAAAACTAACTCTAAAATCCCAAGACATCTAACCAAAGCATATAACAATGACATTCCCAGCCAAACCTCCCAGATGTCCATGCAGTTCACATAAACACATTCTCATTGTTTTGAGAACCATCTGCTATCTTCTTCACAGCAGTCAGAAAGTCCTTGAAAAGTTTCCGTACATCTTTTTCTCAACAAACATCTGCAGAACCGGAGATGTTTCATTTCTCTAACTAACCCATTCAAAGCCTCGTCTCCTCTCCCTTACTCTAATGACAAGATGAAAACAATAAGGCAGGTTGCTGCCAGGTTTTCAGTCTTGAAAATATGTCAGTACTATAGAAGCTTAGATATTGGGAAAATGCAAGGTAGATCTCCTAAAAGAACAAGGAACAACTTTTATGTAAAAACTCAACAAAATATAGGTGGACAAAAAGAAACCCCCCTGAAGGAACAGATTATTGAAGGATGAAGAAGTAGAGAGAATATGAGTGACATTGCCACTATGGAAAAAACATACTTTGTTCTGTTAACATTTTCAATAGAAAGATAAAGTAGAATTGGATAGAATTGTTGAGGAGATAGATTTCCTGAAAGCCATCAGGCAAAATTAAGTGATACAGAACAGCTACCTAGTATAAACTGAAAATATGAGTCTGAAGAAAGATTTTAAACAATAGAGTTATTAATAATGGACAATGCACCAAGTAACATATTTTACTGAATACATATTAATTTCACACACTTTTTAAAAATACATAACTTACTTGGGTAGGTGTATCTTTATTTAAGTGCAGTGCTGGTGCAGACTCTCCCAAGAGAGATTTAAGTGGTTTAACTTCCGGAGTACTACTTGTACTACTAGCAGAAGATCCAGATATAGATGCATGGACAGAAGCCACAACTTTTGCTTGTTCTGGAGGAACATACCTAAAATGCCAAATTAAAACATTTGTATTTATCATAACTTTCCCAAATCCATCATTAATAAAGGATGATGCAACAATCATATTCTAGGCTTTAGAGAGCTGGAATTAACAATATGGCTTAAGCAATAATGTAAGAGTAAGAACAAAGATTTAAAAGATTAACTGGCATATAATTTAAATGCACTGAATATTAAGATGTAACTGGTCTAAACAAATCACAAATGTACAAAGTAAATAGTGAACGTAAATAGAGGTAATATAATCTAAGTGGTTGAAGTTCAACTTCTACAACTGGAACCATGTGTATTTATGTGTAATACCTAATAAGCTATACTATTACAAGCTGAGCAAAATACATTATTGTACAAAGCTGAAAAATAGGTATTAGCAACAAGTATCAGCTTAAAAAATACTGGAAAAGAAAAATTTCAGCCTGTTAAAAATAGCCCTAAGAATTGCTTCAGCCAAGAGTACTACTATTTTACTATACCAATAACTGTTTAAAGAAAAAAACAAACATATATTGTGAATATTTGTAATTACACACACTCTTTAAATGTTAAGTCAAAAATATTTTACCTAATTTTATTTTATGTGTTAATCTCCTTAAAGCAGAAGCAATCAAATAAGACATGATGGGGTGTGTGTGTGTTAATTTATAAAAAGGAAACAAAGTCTTTCTGGCCTAAGTCTGAGAAAACTCCACCATAATAATGAGTGGGGGTTGTTAAGAGGTATTCCAGGGAAACAGCACCAGAAAATTAATTCAACTGAATATTGTCATGTTCTGGAGAATGAACAATAATTAGGTCAAGAAAGAGTCAAACATTGGATTTGACCAATTAGTTTAATATTTAGTACTTTTGCTCACAATGCCTTTTAACCTTAGGGGGGAAAAAGGCAAGCTAATTGGTGATTACTAGTAGAAAGTAATAATAGCAGTACTTACAGTAGTAAAAATTAGTAGGGGTACTATAATATGCATGACAAAGGGGATTCAATGATTTTTAATTTGACTTTGGTAAGACATTTTCCAGTAATACCTCAACAAGGTAAATATTGATATAAATAAAACAAGTATATGTTTAGGCATTCCACTGGAAATAGAATAGGAAATGTTCTATATATTATAATACAAATTCTTTTTATTATAAAAAGTTTTATAATATAATTATAGTAAAATGTGTACCAACCATCTTTTCTTTTCATATTTTTCTTGTAGAAATTCTTTGACTTTTTGAGGATCCCGGAAGTCTGGAATTGCTGATGATCTATCATCAAATAATCCTAGCCAAATCTGTTTGCATACCTTTTCAAAGAGAAACAATATTAAATTAAATGTACTTCTATCTGATCACTTAATGCAGGGGTCCCCAACCTGTGGGCCGTGGCCCAGTACCAAGCTGTGGCCTATGGCCACCTGTCCACAGGAATGGCTGGTGAGTGTGCGCATCCCCCACTCGCACCGCCGCTAGCAGCCGTTTGCGCATGCGCGTAGGCGCTAGTGCCAGCACTATTGCAGGTGCGCATGGCCCATTTGTGTATGCACACAGGCACTAGCACCATGCCATGCACATGCTCATTTGTGCATGTGCGCGCAGGGGCGTGCATGCACCTTTCCCTGCTCCTCCCTTTCCCTCCAGGTCACCAAATAATCACATCTGCTAAAAAATAACTCTGATCAAATTTTAAAATAATAGTTGATTTAAAGTTCCAGATTTATTAGTCATGTCTTACCATTATTTTTAGCTAATATAACTACGGTATGTAACTTAAGCTATGTGTTATGACTAAGCTTCTTGGAATTCATGCACTTGGAATATCTTGCTAATGTCTAGAAAAAGGCTTTAAATTCATAGTCTTACACATTTTGATAATTTTAAGAACATTAAGCAATTTCTTGTCTTCTATATCCCATAAAACATAGCCGTAGCATGCTTCAGCAGCACTACTGTGATGCAATATTAACAGGAATAAACATCTGAGGAAATACCACCCATATTTCTAGGAAGTTCCACCCATGCTGAAATATTCACTCCAACAGCATGCTGAATAATAAAGAGGGCAGAGAAAAAGCTGAAATGCGTCAACGAAACTTAGACAAATGATTCACACTACTAGGGTCAAATTAGAGTACAATTTCAGCTCACAAGTACCAGTGTACTTACAGTAAATTACAACCCAAGAAAATTTCATGTTCTCATTTCAGAACTTGTCTTATCTTTTTGACTAATATAATACACTTATTAAAATTGTATTCTCCATCAATTTACTTATGTATTCTATACTGAATACTTACTTCATTCCCATGCTTCTGAAGAAATTCTATTTCTTGCTGTGTGAATGTGGTCATTGAAATGGACTTCACTCTGTGAGGTGGATTTAAACCTCTCCTATAAAATATTTTTTTAAAAAGTGATTGTAGAAATTTTTCAAAAGTTAAAAGAATTCTTAACTATAGTTTAATGTTACTAGTGATAAAATAGTATTATAGTTAATAAATCATAAGAGGTATAACAAATATAAAAGTTTCTTAATTTTGAAATAAGTTTTGATTCAAGTATTGTAGAAAAATTGGGCCTAATAACATATTTCTAAATGACTTTACAGTTCTCAGAACTTGGCTATAGCTATCAATTTAAAATGTTAGTTCAGAAACCACTAATTAGCTCTTTGATTTTTTAAAAATATAAGCATTATACAGGTTTTTAGAATTCCTATGGAATTCTTTTAGTCTGCTTTCTTAAAAAGATTTTATTTGAATTTTTCTTCTAGCAAAGTGTTCATCTGTTTAAATTTTGACTAATGGTATGGGATCAGAGACATAAAAATGCTAGAGAACTCAAAATTCAATTATTTTGATTATGGAGAAACCAAACATTAAATTTTGCTAGAAATACTATGAATTTTACTATCTTGCAATATATATTACAAATTCTAGAAATGTCAAAAACTAATAAATGTATTTCATTTGATTGTGAGTGACATAACCTTTACTAAGACACTATGAACTTGTGTTTGAAAATGATTTGGTATATACAGCACACAGACAACTATTAAAAAGTATTCTAGAAATATAAAGGTTCTAGAAACAAATGTTGTAATTCTCTACATGTAGATACTACATGTACATAGCATTACAATATTCTGCTTAAAATAGCTTGAGGATTCCAATCAGGAAACTCATGCCTTCCCCCAAATATTGTGATTTCAAAAGAGAAATTTGAGAATGGGTCAGCTTTATGTGGTGCCTTCATTCTCTCCTGACATCTCTCAAATCTAAAACACCCACTACTACCACTATTAATGATGGTGGCTGAAGATATTGGGAATTTTAGTCATTAGTTTTAATAGAATCAGACAAGGGAAGATGAATCTCAATTATGAAACTCATAAACAAATATCACAGTAGGACAGCATATGCAATCTGAGGATCTACCACTAAGAAGTATGGTTGATTTTTTTTTAAAAAAAGTTAAGATTCAAAATGCCTGAAACTCCACCATTATATAAAATTAATATATTGTACTGGGAGGTATTTATGCCTTCATGGCAGCAGTAGTTTATCTATGTTTGTTTGAATTGGTAAAGGATTGCTTGTAAAATTCAATTCAGAATTAATTAGTGGGATTCTTAACAGCTTAACTATTGCTAATTAAAAAGATTACATTCAATTGTTATACTAAATATTTCTAAAGTTTAGCTTTGCTTTAACAGATAATCCTCTATTATTCCATCATTATTTCATAATACCAACTTCACAAAATTGATTACTTTTTCAATGTAAAATAAAGCATATTGTTCACTTTGAAAAATTCAGAAATTTGAAATCACAGTTCTTCCATTTTCCCCATATATAAACAATTTTATATAAACAAGATTCTGATCAATTTACACTAGTACAGATAATAAATCTTCATCTAAACCTAGAACATAGGTATTCTGTGTATTGGTGTAACTTTAGTAAATAATGTCATAGATGATCAAACTAAATCTGTCTATTGTAACATGACATATTGAAAAAAATTGTAAAAGTACTGAAGATTACATATACTGGACAGCTATCTAATTTCACAGACTATGAAAACTAGTTCGTATTCCTTCAAAATTATGTGCACGGTTTGGCAATTATGTAAATCGTGTGATAAAAATTTAGAGATTAACAAAAGATTTAAACTGTTTCCTCCTATAAGCCCTTAAAGTAACCTTTAATATGCTTAATTAATATTGCCTATTGTTTTTACTTCCTCAAAATATGTTGTGTTAGATCATGGGTGTCAAACTCGCTGCGTCATGTGACGTGTTGCGCTATATCGCAACTTTTTTCGCATTGCCGGACCTGGGGTGGGCGCAGTCTCCACATGATGCAACCGGCCCACGGGTTGGCAGTTTGACACCCCTTAGATATTTAAAAAGGCATGAATAAGTTATTACATTCTGAAAATGCATTCAACAAGTTTCTCTGCTTCCATTTTATATATCTGTAGAATATAACTGATTCTTCCCCATCAGAAAATTAGCACGTTAAGTTTACATACTTGCTTCCATAAATACCATTTTGCATTGCTACAATCCATATTTTATTACACACACTGGGAACTCTCATTTTAAGCAGCTTTGTGTCCATTTGGGGAACATGTCCATATTAGGTTATTTCCCAATCTCTAACCCTGTACTTTTCTCTGGTCATTTCACTTTATCAGCTTTTTGCTTTCTGGTGGTCTCTCCAGTTGGCCCAGTCTTTCAAACTGGCCTGCAATATCAGGCAAATTCCTACTGGTGACCAAAGTAACTGTCCAAACTCCTCAATCTCATCCATTTCTTTCTGCAGATACTGTATTGCAGTGGTTCTCAACCTGTGGGTCGGGACTCCATTTGGGGTCGATCGACCATTTCATAGGGGTCGCCAAGCAAGGCTGTCCGCCATTTTTTTTGTCCGCCATTTTTTTTCCCTTTTCCGGCGGGTGCCTTACCTCCCTTGGGCTGGGCCAGCTGGTGGTCGGCTGCTCCGTCTCTGCCACTTGCCAGCTACGCCTCGGCCGGCGCAGGGGGCAGAACCACGCATGCGCGGCGCTCCCGGGCAGGGAAAGTCCTCGACATACGACCGGTTGGGTAGTCCTCGACATACGACCGGTTTAGTCCTCGACTTACGACCGGTTGGGGTCGCGGCATTAAAAAGGTTGAGAACCACTGCTGTATTGCCTTACTTCTCTCCCTCCCCCTTAGTATTTCGGGGAGAGGGGGAAAATCCCCACTTCCACTTTTGTTTCGCTCTTCACGCAGGCCGAAGTCCTCTATCCCAGTGTTTCTCAACCTGGGCAACTTTAAGATGGATGGACTTCAACTCCCAGAATTCCCCAGCCAGCTTTGCTGGCTGGGGAATTCTGGGAGTTGAAGTCCATCCATCTTAAAGTTGCCCAGGTTGAGAAACACTGCGTCTATCCCAACAGAGGGGTTCCTCACAAAACCCCTTCCCCAGCCTAACCGGGCTTTCTCCCTCCTCTCTTGGCGCTCGCTGCCTCCTTAGAACGCTCGACCGTTTCCTCCCGCCAAAGCGGTCGGCCCTTTCTTCTCCTCAACTCACAGGATGCCGGAGCAGGAAGTACAAACGAAGCTGCCCACCGTCATGTCGGTATAGGTGGGGCCGCGCTGGTCGCAGTCGAAGCACTTGCGGTTGGGCGGGAGGCTGCTCATCTCCCTCAGCAGCTTCAGGTGCTTCTCCTCCTGCTTCCGCTTGGCGCTCGCCGCCATGGTCTCCGCCGGGGGCGGGGTGGGGAGCCGAGCCGATCCCCGGTCCGCTCGAGAACGAAGAGGAAGGCGGCGCGGGAGAGGCAGGCACCGTCCCGTTCGAGCGGCGGCGGCGGCGAGAGCGGCGGGTCAACCAACAGAAGAGCGAGAGTCGCTCCCACCCGCACAGCCCAACGGGAGAACAGAAGAGGAGAGGAGGAGAGGAGCAGCAGCGGCAGCGGCGAACTCGAGCCGGGCCCGGGGCGGCTGAATGACGAGCCCAGGCGGAACCTGCCCGAGACTTCTTCCCAGAAACGAGGAGAGGAGCGCCGCGGACGCTCTGACCAAGGCGAAGAGCGCCCCCTTCCGCCCGGGAGGATTTTTCCGTGTCTCTTTTCCTCTCGGGAGCCGCTTACCTGGCATGACCCTGCGAGTCAGGGGAGGAGGGGGCGAGACGCAAGCTGAAGTTGGGGACTTATGACGTAAGGAAAGGGGTTTTTTTAAAAGAAAAGGTGCCGGCGAAAGGGAAAGAATCGGTGAAGCAAGGCGGGCCGATGACCTGAACGGTCCAAAGGCCGTGACGAGCACCATGTGTTCCAAGAACATACGAAGAACTTCCTGGATTTGAATTAACCCTCAATCGCATGATCTCAATGAATGCCAGTTTTGGTCACCACGATGTAAAAAAAGATGCTGAGACTCTAGAAAGAGTACAGAGAAGAGCAACAAAGATGATCAGGGGACTGGAGGCCAAAGCATATAAGGAAAGGCTGCTGGAATTGAGTATGTCTAGTTCAGGGGTAGGCAACCTTGGCTCTTTTATGACTCGTGGACTTCAAGTCCCAGAATTCCTGAGCCAGCTTGGCTGGCTCAGGAATTCTGGGAGTTGAAGTCCACGAGTCATAAAAGAGCCAAGGTTGCCTATCCCTGGTCTAGTTTAACGAAGAGAAGGACCAGGGGGGACATGATAGCAGTGTTCCAATATCTCAGGGGCTGCCACAAAGAAGAGGTAGTCAAGCTATTCTCCAAAGCGCCTGAAGGCAGGACAAGAAGCAATGGGTGGAAACTGACCAAGGAGAGAAGCAACCTAGAACTAAGGAGAAACTTCCTGACAGTTAGAACAATTAACCAGTGGAACAACCTGCCTCCAGAAGCGGTGAATGCGCCAACACTGGAAGTTTTTAAGAAGAAACTGGACAGCCATTTGTCCGAAATGGTATAGGGTTTCCTGCCTGAGCAGGAGGTTGGACTAGATGACCTCCGAGGTCNGCTGAGACTCTAGAAAGAGTACAGAGAAGAGCAACGAAGATGATCAGGGGACTGGAGGCCAAAGCATATAAGGAAAGGCTGCTGGAATTGGGTATGTCTAGTTCAGGGGTAGGCAACCTTGGCTCTTTTATGACTCGGGGACTTCAAGTCCCAGAATTCCTGAGCCAGCTTGGCTGGCTCAGGAATTCTGGGAGTTGAAGTCCACGAGTCATAAAAGAGCCAAGGTTGCCTACCCCTGGTCTAGTTTAACGAAGAGAAGGACGATGGGGGAAATGATAGCAGTGTTCCAGTATCTCAGGGGCTGCCACAAAGAAGAGGGTGTCAAGCTATTTTCCAAGGCGCCTGAAGGCAGGACAAGAAGCAACGGGTGGAAACTAACCAAAGAGAGAAGCAACCTAGAACTAAGGAGAAACTTCCTGACAGTTAGAACAATTAACCAGTGGAACCACCTGCCTCCAGAAGCGGTGAATGCGCCAACACTGGAAGTTTTTAAGAAGAAACTGGACAGCCATTTGTCCGAAATGGTATAGGGTTTCCTGCCTGAGCAGGAGGTTGGACTAGATGACCTCCGAGGTCCCTTCCAACTTTATCATTATTATTATTATTAGTCCTTGTGGCTTCTCCCAGCAAATAATTTTCAGGAGCCTGAGGCTCTTGTACGTGGAGGCAGCTACGTCACTTTGATTTGTCATAGTTGATGAGCTCCGACGGTGAGATTTCTAAAACTTGACCTGTTGCCGGATGAGCCTCTGAATCCCTTCTGCTCCACACGACTTCCCACTAATCCGTTATCGAATATTGGAACATGCTTCTTTCGAAGTACAGAAAGCAAGTATTGCTCTACAAACCAAGAAGACTTGCAGAACACCCCCTGCTTAAAAACTCTAGGGGGAAAAAAGTGGCCTTTCCAATTTTGCTTGTGTCCTCCCAAAATATTTTACCTTTATCCCTATTTTTATGATTTACTATACTACATGAATCTAATGTGTAATTTATCCAGTAAACAATGCTTCAGCAATTTATTAATCAAATTTGGACACTATCCATCTGATTTTGAGTGATTTATAATTATAAAAAAACCATGGAAATGCCATAAAGTGACTTTGCACAATCTGTCACGCACCTAGCACTATTGCTTGGTTTTATATTAATGTCTCGGGCCAGCAATTTGCAGAAGCAATGAGATTGCAGGCCAATAGATATAATTATTTTTATGACCATTATTGCTTGGTTGGATTGTGGCTCATAGACACAAACAACTTTATTTTGGCTGTACTGCCACTTCCCCTTTTTCCCATTTTTTGTTAATCTAAGATGACAAGCCTTGGTTTTAACTTATGGTTAAAGTTAAAGTTGTATTTTATAGTATATATTCTCAAGTAAACATCTGGATCTGGAGGACGAATTGTATATATGTTGCTGATTAAATAGCAATGGAAACATCCTTTGAATTCCTTCCTAGTTAAATCATTTTATTGGATATTATTCAACTACCTAACTGGTTTCATTTTTGTTTTACTATGTACTAAAATCCTTTAAACATACAAGTAATCTTTCACAGGCAAAGGTGTGTTTTATCACTGTGATTCTTTCCAAACATGTAATGATTGTAAATTGTCCATCAGCCTCATTCTCAATGTGCTGAGGCTTTAAGTTTCAGAACTATAAGCAGTGTGTACAGCAAGGAATATTGTATGTTTTATCATACAAAGTATATATCCAAAATATCAAATAATTACTTTCTAAATTGCTTGAAATATAATATTATCTCTGTAAATATATTCATAGTCTGTGTGAATTTCTATTAAATCTCATTTTCAATATGTGAATATGTGTATGTAGCATGTCTCAGAACTTAGAAAGTCATATTTCCTTCCAGCAGAGTTCCCATATCTTGACAAAGAGCAGGTGTAGTAAAATCATTAGGTTGGTAACAGCACAGCATCTATCTTTTTCTCCCTCAGTGCCATCTAATTGGTACGAGATTATTCTATAGCTAATAGATGTTGATGTCAGCATTCAGGTCCAGTTTAAGGAGGCAATTCAAGAGGTTTGAAGACTCCATATGCATTCCATTGTAATAAAAGCTGAAATAGAAATATATTCAAACATAGGTGAATGTTTTTAAAGCCGTGTCAGTGGTCTTCTTTGGTTCTAAATATGTGTGGGGGATTCTTTGAATGCATAATTGGAAGATGTGATATTGTACAATCACTATTTGTTCTAGTGAGATTACACATGAGAAATTCATAGTAGATGCTCATACTCCTTGCAAATGTATTTAACAGGTTAGAAACTTTGATGGAAATTAGATAAGTATTGCAAATTACTGAGACACAAATACATGAAGTTGAACCTGGGTAAAGAAACATACCTAGCCACAAATGCACTTTGGTGATTATAAAGATGGTACAAATTTAATTTTAGCTCTACATCAAGAGGTGAAATATACAATCCCTTTCTTTGGGTTGACAGTGCAAATATTCACAGTACATGGAATGAATACAATGAATGCGGCTATCTTATGAATCGTTTGATAGATCACTTTTATTCAAAGCATTCTAATTTAGATAAATCTAATGGAAGAGAAGGAAAAAAAGTTCTTCCTGAAATACACTATTGTTGCAAATGACCTGATTTTTTTTTTGCCTAACTACTGCTAATAGCTTTTTCAGCTTTCTTCTCGCATTTCAAAGAAGGGTAATGCCAGGGTTGTCTGTTCTCGGTGAATCCATAAAGTTTCCGCAAGGCCACACGAGCAGCCTCTTCTTCAGCAGCTAATACTGTTTCACCAGTACCTTCAGCTAGAAGCTTCTTATCACTGAAAAGAGAAGAAATGCTTTTATTATCTACGATTATGCAACTGATCAATCAGATTAGGCAACATGCAGTCTGTTTATCTAATAACTAAGAACAAGGCTTGGTATAGGGCAGGGGTAGGCAACCTCGGCTCTTTTATGACTCATGGACTTCAACTCCCAGAATTCCTGAGTCAGCTATGCTGGGAGTTGGAAGTCCATGAGTCATAAAAGAGCCGAGGTTGCCTACCCCTGGTATAGGGTACATAGCCTCTTTGTAAATCAAACACTGAAAAACTGGTAGCTCAAATAGCTCCTTGAGTATAAAATTATCTCACCAAGCATGACATAATACCGTGAAAAACAATTTTAGTCTATTATTTGATCTTTGTATAAACTGATTTTGAAACTATTGTTCTGCATTTCCGCTTTAAGAAATCTATCTGCTACCTTTATTATTAGATTGTTCTGTAGTGATTGTATGCAATATATTGAAATGAAAATTAATAAAAGATGAAATATTAGATCCTAATTTTGCTCCTAGAAAACAATCAAAAATATTAAGAAAGATGGTCCGGATTTTACAAGGAAAGGACAAAAAACAGTAAATTAATTAATCTCTACTTTTCCTGATATCAATTGGTATCAATATACTTTGTACCACTACCAAAATTCTAAGCAATTAACTCCCTTGAATTAATGTGTGCTTGTAAATCACGTACAATCAAGAATTACAAAACACAAGAAAAGCAATTTGTAAAATTACTTCACCATTCAGGGGAAAAAAGATCAAGAATAATCCATGAATAGTAGTAATAGCAATATGAAAAAGACAAGACTGAGATAAAGAACAAGACAAAGACTTCTTTAAAGGCTCAAAACCCATAAAAGTAGCTCAAAATGAATTTTAGTGAGCTTAACAAGGACAAGTTATGACACTATTATTTCTGAACCCACACTGCAAAGTCATCCCTCCTGAAATAGACTGAAGAATGCCAGAAACATGTCTCTTCCTGTCAGAAAGCACTCTTATCTTGTAGAGATATAAGCTGGAAATGGGACCATGATTAGAACCTATTCTTTAGAGCAGTGGTGGTGAACCTATGGCACGGGTGCCAGAGGCGGCACTCAGAGCCCTCTCTGTGGGCACGCGTACCGTCGTCCCAATCCTAGGCCTTCAGCTGGATTTTATAAAACCTTTTCGCTTTAGGCCTCCGCCGTGTGCAAAAAAAAAAAGGTTCAATCAGTCAATTTCAATTTCTCACGGGAAAAAAAAATCTTGCAAAGTTGGAATTGATTGATTGAACTTTTTAGTCCCGCCCAGTCTGCCGTTACCACCACAGCCACGCCCAGCCAATGGGCCACGCCCAGCCAATGGGCCACACCCACCCGGCACCTGACGATGCATAAGTGGGTTTTGGGTTGCAGTTTGGGCACTCGGTCTCTAAAAGTTCGCCATCACTGCTTTAGAGAATAGAAACCAACAAAAATATATAATTCTTTACAAGCTATAATATGCACTGCAAATAACAGAATATGAAAGGCTAGTTTAGATTTTATTATCACTTATATTAAGTGGAAGTGTAATTCTAAACCCTGCAGGTTCAACATGCTAAGGCAATTTGAATTCAGCACGTATATCAGTGGCCAACCAGTTCTTCTCCTGCCATTATTCTATTACAATTGGTGCTTGGAGGCATTCTGCTCCCCAACAATGGATACTAACTAAACTGCTTTATGCCTGTTTTATTTTCTACATGAAATTCCATTCAAATATGGTGACTCTGACTGATGAGTCACATATAATTGATAAGACAGTGTCCACCTTCAGTACATAGTAACAAGTCTGAATCAGCCTGAAATCTTACTAACCAATATAACCCAACAAAGAACAAGGGCAAAGCAGTGGTAGCTCCTGACTGCCTGGTTAGCCTTGGTTCTGGAGCAGTTATATTCCTTTTGGCCAGTTCTTCCAGCAGCAATCCCATGGGGTTTACAATGTTCCACATCTCAAATAGTTCCTTTCCTATCAACTGAGGGATGAAGAAGTCCTGTAAACAAATATTAAAAAGACAATATTATTTTATTTATATGAAATCAAATAGAATACTGTACTTGAGTTATTTTAAAATAATAGCAATAATCATTGCTTGAGATACATAATACAGGTAGTCCTCGACTTATAACCATTCGTTTGGCATCTGTTCAAAGTTATAACAGCACTGAAAAGAGTGACTTACAACTGGTCCTTGCACTTACAACCATCACAGCATTCCCAATCAGGTGATTAACATTTGAGCATTTGGAAACTGGCATGTATTTATGATGGTTGCAGCATCCAAGGATCATGTGATGGCCATCTGCACCCTTCCCAGCCAACTTCTGATAGGCATAGTCAATGGAGGAAGCCTGGATTTTTTTAATGACTACATGAATAACTGCACTTAACAACTCACTTAACAACCATGGCAAAAAGTCATAAAATTAAGTCAACTCATTTAACAACCACCTTGCTTAGTAACAGAAATTCTGATCCCAATTGTTGTCATAATTTGAGAACTACCTATATACATTTCTTTGGAATCAAACAGAACTCTTATTCACTAGGGCAATGGTTCTCAACCTGTGGTCTGTAGGCGCCTGGTGGGCCACAGTGTTATCAAAGGGGGTCCACAAAGGCTTGAAGAAATGTTACGGTTTAAATCTTGAGTCTTGGGGGTCTATGGTTCGTGGCCTCAAAAGGGATTTAAAGGGAGTCCATAGTGAAAAAAAAGGTTGAGAACCACTGCACTAGGGCGTATTTTTTGTAATGCTTAGTTATTACTGCATTATAACACTTTAAATAGACTATGCCTCTCAAAGCATTGAGATATTTTTTTATTAACATATCAAGGGAAAAAGTAAGACACACTACAAAATAGCTTGGGAGCCAAGGAAAGCCATGCCATCATGTTTAATTTTCACAAAATAATCAGAATTAACTGAAATTAACCATCTAAGGAAGTCTATAGGCTATATCAAATATAAACTTTCTGAAATCATCTTCCATAAAGTTAACTTCTCTGAAGGATAGTTACATAAAATAGTATTTCTCACCTCAGCACTAACCACCACCAGATATTTGTGCTTACATTATTTATTCCATAGAGCAGTAAGGGCACTGTTGGTCTAAAATAAATGTTTCCACAGCCTCCATATAATCAACAAGCAAATAAAGCAATACTAGACTAAAATTCTGGCAGTATAGCTGGATATCTGCATGTAATTTTCCAGTATTTTTCTCAAGTCTTTAATATCATTTTGCATATTAGGAAGAAAGAATATTTTTCTTAATTCTCTTAATATGTGTTCTGCTAATCTAATTTGCAACTCTGTGTCAGAATACAGCACCCATGCAAATCTTTTGTTAAAAAAAAGTCTGCGTCACCAATTTCAAATGTCTATGAAGAAAACTGGTTGCCAAAATTTGGTAGTGTGATAGTATATGAAATGCTTTGTTTTCTTAAGGGTACAGCCTGTACCCTTTTGACAGCCTGTTTCTGCTTAAAGTAACCTTGTCTATTAACTCATTAAAACAATTTCATATCAATCTCATTAAATAAAATCACAAAGGCAATTGAAGATTAATCTATTAATCCCTGAACAATATATTTTCTTACACATTTTACTAGCTCTGTAATTTTGGATGGATACAAAGAACTTTTTTTTGCTAGCCTTAACATTACATTCTGTAATAATAACTTACTCTGATAAAGATCTCTGTTCTTTGAGAGCTATTATCTTGAAGCAAAGCTCCTATTACAGCAAAAAGAGTCTCCTGCAGCACCTTAGGTGGCACAGGAAATTCTGCACAAAGTGTCAAGTCTTGCAAAGATAGGTTTGTAGCAATGTAGGATACTATTTCTTCACTGGTGAGATAGTTAACAAGAGCTTCAATGCCAGCAGGTGGCATTTTTGGAAAGGCTTCTTCAAAGCACTGTGTGAGGTAAGAGTGCGAAAAGGAAGCTCCCTGTAAAGAAAGTTCCTGATTGTCCTTGAGATTAAGAAAAAGGTCTACTTTTTTTAGTCCAAGTTCTTGGCGTTTAGATTCTTCATTTTTTATATAGCAGGGATTAACAAACGCGGTTTTGAGTTGGTCCAGTGGGAATGTCTCGTGTATCCGATGGCCAAAAGCTTCTATTTCTGCATGGTAATCCCAGTTAGGCTTCTCAGACCTACATAAAACAAGAGCAGAAATAGAGAAACAAATATATATATAAAACAGCCTAGTCAAGACAGATTTCATGGTGAGACTAAGGCTATCAAGTATCTTATTCCTACTATTCTTAAAAACCAGTATTGGATTTCTAGATGTATATATTCAATTCGAAAATCTTTATTGTGGAAATCAAAGATGTTGTGGAAAAAATAATTTCAGAGCCCCAGGTTGATTATTATGAGCAAACACATTTCAAAAATAGAAACTTCTATATATTTAATTTGTTTAAGTCATGTATTGTACACAGAAGGATTATAAAAGAACTTGCAGGTATGAAACATGGAACTGAAAGTCTCTACAGTTTGTGTCACAATATTATGGTATTTTTGTTAATTAATATGTTTTACTTCAAACTTTCTTATCCCAATCCAGCCACAATGTACAAGCCCCTGTAATTAACAAAATTAACTTTTATAACATGAAAGCTACAGGGGAAAATATTGAAGGCAAAGTATATCTATTTAACTCTATCTGGCTAAAAGACACCCAGCAAGATTTCATGGTTGAGGGTAAACTTGAACTTGAATCTTCACAGTCCTTCTTCAATACTTACTACATCACACTGGGTTTCTGTCTGTAACTTGTTTGGTTGTTGTTGTTGTTTTGCACTTTCGCAAAACCAAAAATTTATTGTTCTGTGTTTCTCATTCATACAACTATAGACAATGAATGGGTTTACACAGTGAATTATTTCATGATTTCCTTAGCCTGTTTTGTTCAATAAGCCATAATTAGCTGGATTCATACATTGTACTTAGAAGTCTGATTTATATGCTACAATATCTGTGTTCAGTTAGCAGACTAAGTCAGAATCAAAACAAACCACACTACAATTTACCAGAGCTGAACTCAGAAGCTAAACAGTTATCAGTCCTGATTAGAAGATGAATGGAGATTTGATATACGTGGGATAATGTGATGGCCTCAAAGTAAAAAAGGGTTTGGGAGGGAGGGAGGAAATTAGCCTCAGTGTCATGCTTGATTATAATACCTGTTGTATGACTATGAATATAAAAGGCAAGAAATATTAACTAATGGAGGAGGAGATTGTTGGGTATTCTTGAAGTTGTTTCTGAAGTGTAGTGGTGGAAGAATCTGCAGTGACAGACCTAGCAAAACCTGAGAGAAAAAGATTTGCTGAGTGAACTGGCTGGTGGAAAAGATTGTTTATAGCAGGGGTAGTCAACCTTGGCTCTTTTATGACTCGTGGACTTCAACTCCCAGAATTCCTGAGCCAGCCATGCTGGCTCAGGAATTCTGGGAGTTGAAGTCCACGAGTCATAAAAGAGCCAAGGTTGACTACCCCTGGTTTATAGACAACAGACATAACAGATGTCAGTGAGAAGAGCTGACATAGGTGGTAGAATCCAAGAAACCCAGTCAAGACGCTGCCCAAAGCTTGCATTTTGCGAAGAAGCGCTCTCCCCTCGCGCTAAACCTGCATCATCCCGTGAGCCTCTACCACCCGAGACCCTCTTACCGGCGCCTGGGGGGCTCAAGCAAACGCTGCTGCTCCATATAAGCTTGGAGCCAGAGCTTTTTGTTTCGGCGCGGCTGAGAACCAAGCAAGGCGGCTCCCTTCGCCGCCGCGAACAATCGCTGAGAAGTCTGGAGAAGCAACGGGCGTAAGAGCATCGACGCCATCGTACCCGGGGCACCTTGATTTAGCGCCGGCTGGAAACTCGTGTCATTTCCTTTCTGGTCCGTCTGAGTTCCGGGCTCAGAGTTGACTTCTAGCGAATGAGGCTCGGCGCTGCTATAAACATGGCTGGTTCAAAAAGGTGCACCAAAACTAGATCGCAGTTCTGCGACGCAGTCGAATGCCAAATAAAGTGTAGGTCTGGAAATCCAGGTTTATAAGCTTTCCGCAATTATTAAAGAGCTGCGTGCCAGTATCTCTCTTACCGGACTATTGGCTGTACCAGGGATAGGCAACCTCGGCTCTTTTATGACTCATGTACTTGAAGTCCATGAGTCATAAAAGAGCCGAGGTTGCCTATCCCTGGGCTGTACTAACAGGGCTTGTAGCCAAAAGTACAAACGGCTACTTTATTTTCAACGTTGTTATTATGAGAATGTAAAAAGCGTGACAGTAGGGGAGCTACTGAGGGAATGATGATGATGCAGCTCATTTTTTTTTTTATTCAAGAGAAGAGATTTTCAGTAACTTTTTTAGAGTAATAAACGTCTAATCTCCAAAACTAAGCAGGATTAGACTGACAAATGTATTCAAGGGCTGTAGGCTAGACTGGAAAAAGGCAAAGAGCAACCTGTTACTGGTTCCCCCCCCCCCCAAAGAAACCTGCATGTTTACATTTAAGTATCCAGAATGAATCAAGGCTTTTACAAGCTTCAGCTTCCATTCTTCACCTACCCAAGTATCCAAGCTATAGTATACGATACAAGAGACATTCAGACTGAACTATAGCAAGCATGTGTTGAAGCAAAATTTAAACAAAAACATTATTGTTGTATAAAAGTCCCAAAACTGCTGCAAGATTAAAATTTAAACACTTTATAAAGCGCCATTTTTGCTCCCAAAACTCTTGGCAAGCCTAAGGTTTTAAGGCTGTGTCCTGAAAGTAGCTATTCCAAATGGAATCCATTTGTTACATCTTTTTAGAAGCAGGGTTTGCACACCAAATTCTAATTTTGCAAACTAAAAGTCAATCCCATAGACCAAATGCAGGAACAGTATCATTACACATAAAATAACTAGGGAGCACCAAACTCAAAATGGTTTTTCAACAGAATAAGGAGTTTGCTGCCTCTTCTATTTCTGTTGTGAAATTTTTAATTTAGTTTCCAAACTGGTGTATCCAAACTAGCAGTAGACAGTGTGGTAGCTCTGGATTGCAACTCAGCAAATGTAGCCAAGAGAGACAGATTACGGAACAGTATTTGGGGCTCAAAAGATACGGTAACTAAAAAAATCTTGTTTCTTATATTTGAGCCTTAATGAAAAAATAATAAGTATAATTGCTTGGGCATATCACCTATGTGCACTAATAATAAAAAGGGTGGTTTTAAATTCATGGGTAATAATCCTAACAATTCTACAAAAAATTGATAAGATACAATACTTTGGCAGACACTACAAAGGTATTTTAATAAAATAGCAGTAAACATTTAACTGAGGCATTTTATCTAATCTTTAATTATAGAAATTATTTAGGGACTAGACTTTGTTTTTCACAGTTCACAAATGCTTTTCATGTCAACATTTTATTATTTTACATCACTTTCCAAGAAGGTAGAACTTTTAAAATAAAACACACGGTGAACATTAGTGTAGGAAAATAAAGTATGTGCAAATGGTTGGACTCAAAGTGTAAGAACAAACAAGAAAATAACCACTTAAATAGAAACAGTGATTTGAGATGCTGTGTTGAACTAAAGAAATAAAAATGTCTTAGTTCAAAATAGAAAGCTAAGTACTTGCAATTTCAAGTTTCCACAGTTCCAAAGAACAAAGAATACAATTCAGTGCAATGATAAGAAATTACAATCTCTTTACTTTTATGAATTACACTACTGTTGGTACTTTGTTCCATAATCTTTAAATCACTCAAACAGACTTGCTTAAGATTTTATTTTTTAACGAAAAAAAAGCAAAATTAAAGCTAAACTACATTTTACACATACCTCTGGAAAATCTCCTGACATTCTAGCAAATAATGTTTTTTAGTCAATATGTACACTTGCCAGAATGAGAGATATAGATAAGTTAGGATGCCATTTCATCTGGCAAACCACTGCAAAAAATTTTTGGCTAAATGAAACAAGTGCAATTAGTTAACAATAAAGGTGCTGTACTTAATAATACAAAAAAAAGGAAAAACCTACCGCAAGTTATGCCATTTTGTAGATTATTTGAAAAATCCACGTTTGTCTTTCTATGCAAAGAGAAGTCTGTAGTTACCTTTACAGAGTGAAGACATTTCCCTTTGCAAAATACAGTTCAGATGTACATTATCATGCAAAAAAATGTTAACAGAATGTTACAACAATTTGGAAAAAAAATGTCCAAGCATCCTTTTAACACTGTAATATATTAGGTTTTTTTTTTTTTTACAGTGGCAGACGTTTCCAGTGCATGGGGTCATAAGTCACCATACAATTCAGAGACAGGAACAAAGGGCTTTGTAATTTTTTTGTATTTCCCCACTGTCAGATCTTTTTAAATGTAGAAGCTATTTTTAGCGCCGAAACCAAAGCCAACTATTTAGTAGCCAGAAAGCTACAGTGATTGAATACATGATCATCTCCCTTTTAGCACGCTCTTTATTTTCTTCTTCCAGAAGTTGTAGGCGGCGATTAAGTTTTATTATCTAAAAGACAAAAATAAATATTAATATTTTCCACAACTACCTGAGTGATCAAGCAGAGTCTGTCAATATAGTACTTCAATCCTGGAAGCCTACTGTTTAACCCAGTGTTTCTCAACCTTGACAATTTTAAGGCATGTGGACTTCAACCCCCAGAATTCCACAGCCAGCATTGCTGGCTGTGGAATTCTGGGAGTTGAAGTCCACATGCCTTAAAATTGTCAAGGTTGAGAAACACTGGGTTAACCAATAGAAGACCTGTTTTCGGTAAGATAATACTCTTGCCCTTACAATCTTTGTAATTTGGGCTACATTTTCTTTCATGTTCTGTATTTATATTAACAAATTCATATTTTTATCTCCTGCATTTCACTACTTTTATCACACCTTTTCTTGCAGGGAGCTACTGCAGTCATGGTATATCATTAGCACTCTGTTTCCATACATTTTATTCTTCAGCATGTAAACTGGGACTGAGTTTGTGGTTGTAAATTGTCACAGTCACAAGTTGAGGCACCCACGTGACCAAACCCAATTTTATGATATTTTTGTAGCATCACCGCACACATTAAGTAAATCCACAATCATAGAGCAAACACCATGGTTATAAGTGGAAACCCATTCTTTCAAATGGGTGTTTTGCCAGAAACTGGTAAAAAACATCACAAATCACCATAATGCCACCATGGTATGGTGCAACTGATTGTAAAGACAAGCTGATTGCCAAATAGTTGAAATACAGTCACATGACCATGGAGGGATGGCAATACATTTTACGATGGGCAGAAGTGCATTATAGATATAAAGCACCCATTCTGAGCCTCTCATAATTTTGACTTCTCATTAGTTGAGGATTATTTGTAATTGTTGCAATTTTGAATATTTTTCTAGGCTTTTAATTTTAAACATTTGTGAAAGCTTTCTGGTCTTACAGTTCAACCCTTTTTCTAGATTTATTCATCTGAAAACTGCTTTGCAACAAATAATACAAAAAACTTTACAGTATATGAAGAATGACACAACATAAAATGCATGAATGAATCTTGGCCGGGGACCCTAATGGGGAAGCGTCACACTAGAGGTGATTGATGATTTAAGAGGCAATTCTACCAACCCCACAGGCATCCTGTTCTTTCCCTTCCCATCTTAATAATAATAATAGTGATAAAGTTGGAAGGGACCTCGGAGGTCATCTAGTCCAACCTCCTGCTGAGGCAGGAAACCCTATACCATTTCGGACAAATGGTTGTCCAGTTTCTTCTTAAAAACTTCCAGTGTTGCCGCATTCACCGCTTCTGGAGGCAGGTTGTTCCACTGGTTAATTGTTCTAACTGTCAGGAAGTTTCTCCTTAGTTCTAGGTTGCTTCTCTCTTTGGTTAGTTTCCACCCGTTGCTTCTTGTCCTGCCTTCAGGCGCTTTGGACTATAATTTTTAATCTTTTAACTATAATTTTATCTTGAGTGGGATTTCCATTTTTATTGACAAAGATATTTATTTGTTAGGATTTTAATGTTTTAAAGCTGCAAGCTGCCCAAAGTTGTTTAGTTATGAGACGTTGGCAAATAAATTCAATAAATAAATAAATCTTAATACAAGCAGCGTTTGTTCAGCAACTTGAAACAAAGCAACAGAATATATCTTCTCAACAGCCTTTCCTTTTCAAATATTTCTACTCATATTTGTGCTGGGACATTCCTATATTTTATTAATTTAGAAACTGAGAATGCTGAGAAAATAACTTTGTACAATTGTTGATAAACTGTATTTATGATACCAACTATGAATACACTTCAAAATGTTAATGGTAATGCAATTCTGGTCCCTTACACTTCATATTTACTATATAAATTAACTATATTATGTAAATATTATAACTATAATAGCTGAAGAATTTTAGATACCTGTCGTCTTAAAGAAGCAGCATCCACAACTGTCATATCTTCTGATGCTCCCTCTAACGATGTGTCTATATTTGAAAGAGTATATCTGTATGACAGAAAAATACAAACATTCTTCAGTGGCACAAAGAGAATTACAGGTAAAATATCAGCTTTTTTTTACACATTTTTACCACCTTCTGAAAAACAACCCTTAGACCATTAGACATCATACAGAGTGGTAATTCAATGCAGCCTGAAGAAATGCAACTATAGCAAAAACAAAACAAAGCAGAAAGATATTATCTGTGAAGTGAGAAATGCTTCAAGCTGTTTGAATTCTAGAAAAATACAGTATTTAATTCTAGAGTGAAATAATGAGAAGAATTTCAAGAAATAAATACTAAAAGATATGCCTTTGAGGGTTAGTTATTGGTAATAACCAATCAACATTAAAGACAGAGGTTGGGTGTACAAAACCCCAAACACTAAATTATGGTTTGTTTTAAACAATATCTATATGTGTTGCCAGCTGTTATGATTTGTAAGTCATGATTTATAGTATAGTGTGTGAGCAAAGACACTAAAGCTTGTTAAGAAAACTAGTTAAAAAAGTATGTATTAATGTTATGTGAAGAGTGACAGGGCTAGGTTTGTGATAGGCATACATATTCCATCTTGACAGTATGAGGATGAAACAGCAATGAAGATGCACCTCAATTACGAAGTGACATGTAATCATAAAATTCTGAAAACCAAATTTAGGTAGCCGAACAGGAGTTTTAAAACCAATGTTTCAGAAAAATGTTGCCAAGTACATACGTAAGCTCAGGACTAAGTAAAAGTACTGATGAGACTTTCATCAATATATGGATAAGATTTATAGGAGAGGAGCTTAAATTAATAAGATAGTAGAAAATAAATTTGGGCAAGCCAAGCCAATACAAAAGGGATAATAAAGACATCTTGAGCTGAAGAAAAAATAAAATAAAAAAGATTCTAAAAAAGAATTTCAATTCTTTTTGAAGCAACTGAAGTAGCCTAAATCCTGAATAAATTATGCTACAGTTACTACATTGTGATATAATATTGTTACCCTATATAAATGTATCATAGATCACTGGAATCATAAAAAACAAAGAGAAGGAATCCTAAGTGCAAACCAAGATCTGGAACATTGGAAACTAAGTTTTAAATTTTAAATAAATGAGAAAGTCATCCAACAAATCTGATATTGCTACACTAGTGTTCAACAGAAGAACAATAAAAATAAGGACTGAGAAAAAAATAAATTTGAAAAGGAAATGGGGAAGGGGAACAAGCCTCTTTAGAGCACTCAAAACAGAACAGTATAAAAAAATGTATTGAGCAAACTAGTTCAGGAACACCTTTGTTAGTTTGCAGAGAAGCTAACTAAATGCAACTTTACCTGGCTTCATCATGATGACGGCTAGAGGAACTGACAGCTGCTGACCCACCACGTAACACTGGCCTAAGGCAAGATTTGTAGATACGAAGGAAATAGGAAAAAAAAAAAACAAGGAGAGAAGTAGAAGAACAAAAAAAAGCCCTGAAGTCAAAGATTGTTATTTCTATTATACAGTATTGCAATTACAAATCCTATTTATATTTAGAAAATATTCCATTTTATAATGGAATATTATACTCCATGATGTACAAATGATTTTCCCAGATTATAATTAGCTTAATCCAATTATGACAATTTTTTGTTCCACTGATTTCAAGGGCCTATTCTAAGTACAGGTAAATTTTATCAGAATCATTTCATTTTTACTCATCCTCAGCAAAGCCTGGGCAAAAAGCCAAGTCAACAGGGCCATCTGAAATGCCAGCAAGTTGGGAGCCATCAGTATCTCAGAGAGAACTTTATTCCAGAGGGCAGGCAGTACTGCATCGAAGGCAAACCTCTGGAGTCCCCAACGGATGGCAACATTTAACTGAAGGAACCCAAAGCACACCACCCTGCCAAATTGAGATTGTGTGTTCATGCGTCTATATCTTTTTATAATTATAATAAAATCACTTCTATATTACTGGTATTCATTTATTATTTCTCATTTTGCTTTTAATTGACATATAATTTCTAAAATTTCATGAAACATTTGAGCATCCTAAAGTTGTAATACAAACTAACAATAAATGTACATGCTCATATTTTCACTCACAGCGAGAATAATTTTTAAAAATACTATTTCAATTGTTTTCATAAAAATCTATGACATAACATTGTCATTTTCCAAGAAATCTTAGAGTAAGAAAAATAATGGCCAATACAAATTGCCAAATACATCAACTGCTGAGACATCATGGGACATTTTTCTAACACTTAGAGCAAATACTTAATACAATCTTTTTAATCTGACAAGTAACTATTTCCCCCCAAATTATTAGTTAAGAACTGAGTTAATGTATGCTTTACATAACATATCACAGAATTCTATTGAAAAGACAATAAACACAAGAACGTTCATGTTTACAAGTAATTGGATGCAATTTAAATTATCAATCTAGAAGGCATATCTACATTTAATAAAAATGGAAAAATAAAGATTCCAAGGTATGGTCATGTCCACAAAGTCCATTTTGGCAACAATACAGAAGTTATTTGCCCCTGACTTATTCTGAAAATATTTTCAATTTTCCAATCTAGACTAGAGGTTTGATACTTCCTAATCATTTTGCCGTCCAAAAACTAGGGCTGTGTAAATCTTTGAAGGGTTAGATTGTTCAAGGTTTGGGCAAACACCCCTTTCAAGTTAATTTTACAAAGCAAAGTGTGTCCCTCAGTTCTAAGAGCAAAGCAACTATGATGTTCTGCTTCACAATGCTCCCAGCTTTTTTCTGCAGAGCTTACACCGTGAAGAAAGTTTTGGAAGATCTTTCAGTGAACACTGCAGAAGACAGAACTAGCCAGATTTTCTGTGAGTTTGTGGGACCTCCACTGAATCTACTCAATTTAAAGACATCTCGATACACCACCAAGGTTTTCAAGGTTAGACAGCTTCAGTGCACACTGAATCTTCTAACATGTGCCAAACCCACTTAGCTAGAAGCATTTTGGCCAGCATTGGGAGAGAAGACTCCAGAGGTTTTTCCTGAAACACTGGCCTGATTTGTGGCAATGTAAATTGCTTCACTGAGATAAAGAGAATTACAATATATTGTTTCTACATGAATGTCAGTTCAAGCATAGGTTTACCAGGTACAGACAAGGTCTAACCCGGCACTGCTTTTCAAGAGAAGCCTAGATTGGCTGGATGTTACCACTTAACTGTATTAGTGTATTGTGGATATGCCAAATAGCCCAGCAAGCTGTTGTTATCGAAAATATGGAATTATGTACTTCTATTAAAAATAGAAAACTTCATTAACCAGCCTTATGTAAATCATCCTATAAAAATCACAGAACGTATTTTGCTTGCATGCTGTAACTTGCACTGCTAAAGAATTGTTTGGCACCATCTGAAGAAGTGTGCTGAAGATGACAGAAAAGGATGAAGATTGCCAAGAGGCAATAACTAATTAATTCAGAGGGTATGGTTGGAGTCCCAGGAGAGGACTGATGATGATGATTAAAAGTATATCTGCCAAAGGGAAGAAAGCAGACAACTAGCTGCTGCCATTCAGAACCAAGACAGAGGAAAGCAAAAACTGTCATTGATCTCGCTAAGCTTTCTTTAACACTCAAATTAGGGCACAGGGTGAAGCGTAGGACATACATCTGTTAAGCATGTATTGTAATCTGCACACACACACAAACACTTAACAGTTGCTCTGAGATTAAAAGTTGAAGTGCATTAAAAAAAACAGTTAACACACTAACTACCATGTCCATAAAAAATGAGGAAGATATTTTTTGCAATGGAATCTATCTGTCAATTGTACTTGCAAAGCTTAGTTGGGTCTGAAACAACATCAAATGTATGTTATCAGGAGCTTGAATAGAAAGAGGGCAAAACCTTGTCTTTTTCAAAATCACACTGCTTCATTTGCAAGGTTTGCATGAATGCTTTGGACACTATTCCCAGGTCTTTCTGCATGAGTGCATACACATTCCACCGATTGAGAAACAGGTTTTTTTAAGTGCTTTCAACTGCCTTATTGTTCATTCAAGTGTATTTTATATGGCAACTAGCAAGTCTTTGGATAGTAAATCTGAAGGATTTCCAGCGTTTTGCACCCTGAAGATGTAGCGGCTGCTCCTAACTTTAGTTTTACATGAAAAGAAAGGTTAGATCTACAATGAGGACATTTGAAGAGCAACATAAATCAATGCAACACTTACTGCTTCTACAAATGGATAAGATTAAAACTACACATTTGAGAAAAAAGAAAAAGAAAAAGGGAGGCAGCTAAACACAAATGTGCAAATGGAGACATAAATGAAGTTTCCAATCTGAAGTCATTCCCCGGCATGTACCTGAAACATTTTAATATGAGATGCTAAGAACTGGATAAAGAAAGACCTGCATGCAGCAGCTACAGGTTATATCTAAGATATGGCCCCATTTGCTTTTAGAATACTGATTTGATAATACAATTCTCAACTCATTACTAACAAAACTTCAAGTAGTACCACATCAAGTATCAACATTCAGGAATACTGTAGTTTCCTTCAGTTTAAACGTAAATTTTAATATTCTTTGCATCAAGTACATTATATCTTCCAAAAAAAGAGAAGCATATTTAACCTCTAGCTTACTCTTATATAAAAGCCGGAAATACGCCCGCTCAGATTTAGTCTACCTACCTCTTAAAGTCATATTCATCTTCTATTGTATCATACTCACAAAACTCTTATTCTTCAACTTTTCTAGAATCCTAATCTTTAATGAGACCTTTTAGACTTTATATTTGACTATATAGTATTTCTACAACCAACCAACAGAATAAGTTCTCTGAGCAACTTATATTAAACATTAAAAGAAGTGTGTCATACTTTTACAATGAAAAGTATATCTAAAGTCAAAGGTATATTGAAAGGGCTGTAATGAAATATACATTATAAAACACTTGCTCAACCTAGATATAGATATAAATATATCTAGATATAGATAAATTGTAGACAAACAATATGACAGGAAGAACTTATCTCTTTTAAATTATCCACCAATACAGCAGTTCACTATGAAAGTTTCTGATATAACAGTAATATCCATATTATAGATGTCTTAAATACAAGGCAGATGCTTTGAATTTTTTTCAAGATAGCAAAAACATGTGTCACATTCATAGTGGAGTCCTAGATGTTCCCTTAAGATCAGGCTCGTCAAAGAGAATTTTTGAGAAAAGAAATGTTAGAAAAAGAGTTTATCCTATGATTGATTTATTAGCCATGATATATAATCAACATTTTAATTGACAATAGAACATACTGTAGTTATGCAAAGCATGGATGGGATATGCGGGAATCAGAAAATATTTTAAAAGAAAAATAAAGCAGAACAAAAACCAAGTTTTAAAAACTGTTAAATAAAATAATATGCTTAAATAAAATAATATGCTTAAAACAGCAAAAAGCAATTCTATAAATAAAAATACTGTAAAAGAATCAGCAACTGTAGCCATGCAAGTAATATATTTTCCAAATTTCACATTCCTGCATGCGAATTTTAGAAGTTTAATTTTAACCTAAAGATGGGTTTAAAAGAAAATACTATAATACTTGATTTTTAAAATTATATTTGAGATAAACTAGAAAGATAAACTTATTTAGATTTCTGATTATTTCTCAAGGCCTTATTATTACTTGGTTGAATTATGTCTAATTGATTTATAGAATTTAAAAACTATGATTCTCAAAATCTTGAGAAAATATTTTAAGATTCATAATCAGGGAGAACTGAATGTACCTACCTCTATAAAACCTAAGCAAGTACTGCAGTTAAGTTTTACATCTGCAAGAAACTTAGTTTTTAATGTAGAAAAGAAGGTATGAGTATTTAAATAAAAACCACAAAAACTGTTAGTGTAAAGAAAGTGGACTGCTTAGATATATGGCACAACAAAGTTCTAAAATAGGGTAATCATTAAAGAAATATGTTCCAATAGAAGTGTTAACAGGTTGTTCTATTGCTCTGGAGAACCATTATAATCTCAATTGAAGTAAAAAAAATCAGTGACTAACTCCTATGTTGATTCCAATTTGACCTTAAAAATGACAATAAGGACTAAAATTGCTAAATAGAAGTTCTGCTGACATAGCAGAATACAATAGAACACCTGATCCTTTGCTCTGGTCTCATAAGAGAAGCCCAAACATTACTAGGTTCAAAAACAGATGCAGCATGTATAAAAACAAGCTCTTTTGGTATGGAAAAAATTAATTAATTATTTGGTAGAAATGGAAGTAATAGCTCTTACTAAATAACAAATAAAATTTCAAGATACAGGTTAATATTTGACAGATTTCTTATTAATTAGTTGGCTGACAGCAGGTTAGAAAAAATAACTCAGAGCTTTTGAAAGTCATGCATATAAACTGCATAAGCTATCTTTTCCATGCAACTTTCAGGAAGAAATTGCTATAGGCATTTTTTTCCAAACAAGAATTATAGATATTGCAGACAGTATCATACTTTTAATTCCATCCCCTTCAATGTTATTGGGTCTTGATCATCTATTTTTTTTAAAAATTCTATGATTACCATATTATAAGAAGAAAATATTTTATACTCTCTAAGTCAGTTAGAAATAACAAAAGCTATTCTACTGTATTAAGAAAAAACAAAAGAACATATTGTCTTGGATTGTCTAGCTGTATTTAGTGCCCTGTTTCCCTTTTCTACTCCGTGAGAAAAGAATTTTAACTGGCTATTTAAATGTTCAATTTGTCCAAATAAGAAATAAAACTATCCGTGAAATGTGAATTTTGGAAATGTCAGTCATAGATAATAGAAAGAAAAAGACATGAAAAAATATTACTTTTATGCTGTGTACTTTAAAAAAAAATCAAAATTAATAAACTAGAAAATTAAAAGGAAGTAAAAAAGCAGTAAATTGGCAGAATCTGTGATGGCCAATCACCTGCGGTTTTCATCCAGCACATCCAAGACTTGCTGGTAAGCCCTACGAGTAGAAGACTGGATAAGCGACAAAATGCCCCGAGCAGAATAAAGACTAGGTCCATCTTCAGAAAACTTTTGGGGAGAGCAGACACGAACCTGTTGAGGTGATGGTGTCACACTGTTTTGCAAGCATAGCAAATGAAGAGAGAAACACTAGTATCAGGTTTCAGATAGAAAAAAAGTTTTCTCTACCAATCCTTGTTGAAAAATTCAATTGGTCTCAGTTTTTTTTTTTACCATAAATAAGTAAAATATTATCAAATAGAATGTCAATGGAACCTGAAAAACTTTCAGTAGAAAAAACACTTTAAGATAATTGGTAAAGAATCTACTCTGATTTAGTAGACATTTACTAAACTTATTAAATATACAATAGGTATGATAAAATACAATTCTATTTTCAAAACACAAACACAAATCACTCTAATGAATTCCCAGAGATAGATTCTAACCTACTGGGAAACCTACTGAAATTTATAACATTTAATTCAGTTATAATTACTTTTTCAAAAGATTGGTCCTAGTTTTTCATCTAGGTCTGATAACTCCCCCTTCCATCTCAATGGGAGAGAAGAAACATTTGCAAGAGATGACACAATATATGCAGTGTTCCCTCTTTCTTATAGGAATGACATACTGCGAAGCATGTGATTTTGATTAAAATCTGCTGTACAGTATAAAATACTGTAGGCTCAAATATTTATTTTAAACCGTAGAAGGAAGCTATTCTGAAACTGCTCTCAGATATGAAGTTTAGATAAAACTATAATGATATTTACTTTTTGCAAAATAATTAAAGCTTTGTTGAGATTATGAGAATAGACTGCAAAAGAAACAACTAACCAGAGGTGGTGATAAGTTCTAGACATATCCCAAATAAGCAAAACATATTCAAAAATTTATTCTGAAGCAAAATCTTTCAAAAATAATGCACAGAATGGAAATTTGCTGTATAGGTGTTTGTGAATATTTCTATTGGAGATCCTAAACTGAAACTAAATTTTACATTTTATACAAAAAGATTTTGGTCCGTAAACTAAACACTTTAGGAAGATTATGTTTAGATTACATTCTGAAATTATAGCTGTATGAAATAATGTCGACAGCTTCTACTCATATTTTACATAAAAGACAAACTAGAAAAGCTGCCAGCATAATCCTGAATAATATATAAATGAAAACAAGAGTATTCTTCCAATAAGCTCAGTTTTGTAGATTTCTCTGATCGTATGACTTTGAATATCACTAGCAGCTAACTATTCAAAGCAAAATACAAGCCCTATGGATGATGTTTATGTACGGTATTTACTATAGGATTTACCTTTGTGAAAGGTATTGTGAAAATGATAACAATTTTTAAGGACAATTTTTTAAGTTTAACTCTTTGTTGGGAGGTGTACTTCAACTTAAATTCTGGACCATTTTCCTTTCAAGTAATTGTAATATTTATATATTCCTTTTCTGGTGACACACAAGCTAGCTTGTCCATTTAAAATATTTTTTAATCAGTTAAATGTTATGAATTCTTAAAATGTATTATATTCTTAAGATCTTTTTAAAATCAGACTATTGATCTGTTGTTTTGAGTCTAAATTACACTGGAGTCCCCAATATTTTTTTTAGCAAATTAGATTTCTTTCTTTCTTTCTTTCTTTCTTTCTTTCTTTCTTTCTTTCTTTCTTTCTTTCTTTTTGGTTTGTTCATATATTTCCTGCTTTCCACCTAATTTTTTTTTTACTAACTAAAACCTAGCTAAAAATAAATAAAGCTCTTGACAATAGAATTAGCTGGAGGGACAATAACTCCTTAAATTTCTCAATATAAGTGACCTGTTATAAATTAAAAATTGTTTTAAACTTGGCCTCACTTGTAGCTGTTAGTAAATGAGTTTACACATTTTAAAACACCTAAATTGTTGCTTTATTATCACAAATATTTTCCCATGAGTTTCTGCAAGGTTGATAATGTAAAAGTGTTTGAAACCTCAGAAGTCTGACATTAAAATTTGTATCAAAAGCATATGTGAGAACAAAACTAATGAATTTATGTTAAACCAAGCACATGGTTCACTTAGCTCAGTACCACTTATTTTGATTAGCAGTGGCTATCAAGAATTTGAGATTTTTCCCCAGCTTGTTTGTCTTTGTGGAAAGTGAATGTTGAACCCAATATAAGCAAAGCAATGGTCAGCTATGAGTTAATACCCTTCCCTAGGTTTTGGATGACATACCGTATACTGTAAGGAACATATACATATGGATTGACTTAGGAATCATTTACATAGAGGCACTTACAAAAAAATAGACCATATTAATACTAATATAACTGATATCAAATTTCCCATAATTGTGAAAATTAAACATATAAGCATGTATGTAATACTTTTCAGCTTGAGGTTCCCCAAAATAATGTTATTAATATGCAAACCAAGACTGGCCTTGCTGTACAAAACTATTCTGTGTTTATCTTTTCCATTCCAGTTATATTAAGGATGAAGCTTGCATTTTTAATGTAATTAAAATTTTAATGTAGCCAAGATCTCTAAATTATTGTACAAAGCCCACAGGTTTGCATAATTTGCTGACAACAATTTTGCATCAGAAAACTTCTTTACGTGTAGATACTGTACATATTGAAGAAATAAATCTGACACTAAGCACTCTACATATTTGCTAAATCCTTGAATTTATGTAATATTTGCAAAGAATCTATGGCCATAAAATTTAAAGTGAACTAATGAATCAAATATATGATTCAAATTACACACATTGCATTTTTCTAAACTGATCTGAGAGAATAATTGGCAACCCTCAAGTCACCATCTTGAATTATGTATAAAAAAGATGGAATAAAGTATAATAACAACCCTGAAAGCTTGAATAGATACATCTTATTTGTGGAAAGGAAAATATAAACAGTATCTCTCTTCCATTCCAGTTAGTTACTATTTATGATGAAATTTACCCAATCAGGATATTTATTTATTGGGGATAAAAAAAAAATCAGAGTTCTAGAATTTATCCACAAGATGAATTATGTTCATATCTAATTTTATTATACACAAACACACATGCACACCATGTACGTACATGTGTGGTATGTACATAATTAAAAGTGCTACATACTGCAATACAATCCAATAAGCTTCATTTCAGATAACATGGCTAAACAAATGTTGACATAATGCAATAAACAGTGACTAATCAATTGTTAGTAAACATACTTGTATTTCATTTTTAGCTATAAAAGATGACTGGTACTGGGACATTTTTGTTTTCCAGTCAGTCTCAATATATTGCTATCATGAATAACAGTTCTGATTATTGGAAAGTGTTCTCTTTAAATTAATTAAGCAGAGAAGGCATTATGGTTGATCATCACTTCTTGCATCTAGTTATTATTAATTTTGAGGAGCATTTAAGCATCATTATATGTCAAAAGATGATCAGGGTAGGCACTTACACACACCACTATGGGACGAAATGGTGATGACATATAAAATAATATTTTCTTTATGTAGACAAAAAATGGAACTAAAATCTTCTAAGTTGATAAGGTTTGGATACAGAATTTTTCATTGTTACAACTAATGTGCTAGATTCTCATATAGTTAATTTACTATAGCACAGAACAGTTCCACCTACAAATATATATAAGCATTTCTAAAAGAGGAAAAGCATGGTTTTTTGTAAAAATGCTGGATAATAAATTAGGACAATAAAGGTAATAGTTTATATATCTAAACTGAAGATTAAAACATCAATATATCTTCAGGCCTTTGAACGCAACCTGTGTGAAATATCTAATTGAAATAATAAGAGGTCATGTGAAGAAGAGAAGTTATAGGAAGAATTCCTTGTAATTATCACAGATGTATTTGGAAAATGATACAGTTATTAATCATTTACTTGCAAAAAAGTGACACGAATAGCAAAAATACATATTAGCAAATACAAATGAGATGATAAAGACAAATTTAGAAATAATGTCCAATCCTTACAATGCAATATAATATACCTCTCCACAATGTCATCAGATGACTGATATAGCCGCTCAGTTCAAATGCTAATAGCTGGCAGGCAACCTCAAGATTTCTGCTTTATAATTTTATTTTATGTTTCTTTATCTTTAAAATTGGTTTTGACTGGACAGAGTTTCAGAATAGTTGTTATCTAATACATCTTAGTTTATTTATATCTCTGGATTGTTTGTCCTTTGAATAACAACTTTAAATATGCCTCACAGGGAGGAGACCAGTTAGTTGCTTCATCTAGCTTCCTTCTTCCAGCTTTTCCCCAATTGCAGGTGAAAGAAACAAGATGGAAAACCTTTAAGAAATTATTCAGAGAACACCCATAACATTAACAGCATATTGGGGACATATTCTTAAAATGGTTGCCATGGTAGGATGGCTTACATATTTATAAAATGGCTGTCATAATGATCACAGCCAGTCAAAAAACATACATATTACAAAAACAAACAGGCATGGCTGCTGCCAACCATCTCCCTCTGGACTTCTATAACCTTCCTAACACTTTTGTTGTCTTTATTGGAAAAGCGCTTGCTTCCCAATAAGCCAGCGGGTTATCAATATCCACTTTTTATTTTCTAAAAACGAATTTGTGAGCCATATAGATATCCTTGGGAGGAAATGGGATTAAAGGTGCAGCATCCTAGCTCTCCATTTTATGTAATTAGAATATCTGAAAATAAAACAAAGAATGGGCTGGACATCAGGAAGGTACCCATGATTTAAGTATGCTTTAAAGATTAAGGTTGCAATTTATCACAGGACTTCATACATGTGGTTTATTTAGTTATTAAATTTGTTTGCCACCCATCTTGCTGCATTAGGATAATGCAATGAAGAGGCTGCTGAGTGCTTATCCTAATTTATTGGTTATGAAACAAAAATATGGATGCAACTGCCTACTATCATTCCTTGTACATTAAAAAATGAGAGCAAAGAAATCCAAAGAATTAAAAATAGCAGCTGTAATTCTTTAACTTTTTCATTGCATTATTTACAAACAGGCAAGATCAATTTTGAGCCTCAAGGCTAATATCAAAGGGCTGTAAACAGATCAAATAAATGCTTGAAAGCATTTCTTAATCAAGAACTAAGAAAAAACACAGATCAGGTCTCATTTACATATGCATTCATAATCCTTTTCTACTCACACTGCTTCATTTCTCATCAACTGGCCATTCTGACGAGTTGCATTTTCACTCATGGAACGTTCTCTTTTCAGCCTTCCTACTGACCGAATCTGCCAGAAAAAAAAAGAGAAAAAGAACAAATAAAAAATAGTACTTTACTGTATCAATAGCATTAATAACTAGGTTAATCTAGTAGACAACTGATTTTGACTAATGCAAGCTTTTTAAATACTGGGTTTTCTATTAGAATGTAAGATCTATATTTCATACAATGATCCCCTATATTTTAGCAACCATGATTTTGAAAATGCGTAATTCACAAATAACTCTAAAACAGATTCATATACAATTAAGTGTGTAGATTCATATATAATACTAATAATTCAGAAAAAGTTCAGCTTATTGGAAATGAATAAATGTTCTAATGCACACTGCCTGATTGTTTTTGCTTGATTGCTCTTGTCACCTGAAGCAGCTAAAGTAACCAGGAAATCTGATGTAGCATTTCATATAAATCAGGATTCCCAATGCTGAGGAATATGGAGATAGCATTCAAAAAGAAATCCAGTTATAGAACATCAGCTTAGGAAGGGATGGGGAAAAAAGATTCAAGATTACCCCATCCTGATTCTCTTTGATAAAAGAGGGAAAAAAAGAGTCTTCATCATATTTCAAGATTCTACCCTGTAACAAAAAATAGAATTCCACTAGTTCATGTAGTATCTATTTTCAGACCCAATATGCCTCAATCTGATACTCAGCTTGTTTTCTTCTAAATTCCTATAATAGTATATAGCCAATAGCATTTCTCCAGACTGTTTTTGTAGATGGATATCGAGATACATCATTAAATAAATTATGGGCAGATAAAAGTTTTATGTGTCAATTATCAGCTCTATACTTAGAAATTGAATCTCTGTCATTCATGCATAAGCATTTAAACCCTGAGTTATGGGCAATGTCAGATAACTGTAATTTATTGTGAATCCAGTAAAGCTGGAGATTTAGATGATATGCCTGTCAGGCCCAAAACCAAGAATGATATCTCGTAATTCTTTCAAGCTGAATTGTTTCATACCTATAGACCAAATCTTGCCAGACTAAAGACTCTATTATCTGCACCTACAATATACTTGGTGACCTATTAGGGAGGGACTGTCTTCACCCTCTTTCATACCTGATATCTGGGTGGGGCTGCCCCTTCTCCCTCTGGAGTGCACCTCCCTCCAATCCTGGGGATCCATCCGGACTACATTCCATCACATCACCTTTGCATTAGTGAATTAATGGCCTATATCCCTGATTATATATTATTACCTCTATATAAAGTTTAACTTAGAAAAGGATTTCAAGTCTACTTTAGAGCATTAAACTATGGCACATGAAAATAAAAAGAGATGGAGAGTAGTTGTAAAGAGTATAATTGATGGCATAGCTCTCACTTTTATAATTAACTCACCAGGAGGGTCTCAGAGTAACCTGCTGCATTTCAAACCTCATCCTTCCACATCACTTTGCAAAAACTAATATAAAGTTAATATTTGAAATAAGGTGCATGGTATATTTTCAATACTAGCAATCTATTGTGTAGAAAATAGAGTGTAATAACTGAAGAGTTGTTAAAATGACAAATTATTTGTGACTTTTTTAACTTAGAAGTCTATGTTTCTGTTAACAAAGATATACCAAAAGAATATTTAAAAAGGCATGTATTTTCTTTCAGCATCTTAATCTCAACAGTTTTTAAAGAAGAGATTGGATAGTCTACACTCATATAAGGTCTCCTGCTTAAGCAGGGTGTTGGACTAGAAGAACTCCAAGGGCCCTTCCAACTCTGATAGTTTGTATTATTTTAAACAAAATAAATTTTATTAATATACAGTATTATAGAAAGGATACTGGTGAAATGAAAACAAATAATCAATTTATTTTATAAAAAGTGATGCTCTGGCATATCTCCAAACTTATTTAAGTCATACTGAATAGATTTTATACCGTAGGTAGTCCTCAGGTAATGACCACTTATTCAATGACTATTCAAAGTTATGACAATGCTGAATGAATAATGGTTATGATTGGTCCTCTAATTTCATGATCATCATGTGATCATGATCTGGCTGTTTGGCAACTGGTTCACACTTATGGAGTTTGTACCATTCGATGTCACATAAGCATGAACTGTGACCTTTCCTGCTGGCTTCCCTCAAATAAAGTCAACCGAGAAGCCGGCAGTGAAAGTTGCAAGTTGTTCATGGAAGTCTCCCCCACTTGTACATCCCCCCCCATCTCCTCTGAGCCTGCACCATGCCAGCCACCTGCACACCTTCCACATACTATGCTATGCTTGTGCTGTGACTCCCTGGCCACTTGCACACCCTCCTCAGCTACTGGCACTTCACCCATCCAGCAGCATCCATTTCAAGCCCCACCATGTCAGTGCCTTGCTTCCCCCATTACTTGTACTACCTTGTGCACCCTCCCCTACCAGCAGCAGTCACTTACCTGCCTACCAGCCTGCTTGCGAATCTGCTGGGACTTGCAACTTCTTGTGGACTTCCCCACTGACTATGGTTGTTGGAAGTTGGTAGGAAGTTGCAAATGATCTACAATCCTCGCTTAACAACTGCAACAGGATTGCAGGGATTGCCATTGCTAAGCAATGCAGTTGTGTAACATTGCACTTTATGATTGCATCAGTTAGTGACAGAAATTCCGGTCCAATTGTCATTGTAATTCAAGAACTCTCTGTATTCTGAACAGGATTATCATGCAGAACATTTTCAATGTTTTGTTTTTGACTTTAATAAAATATTAAAATCAAATGTGATATTAGAAAGAAAGAAAAAAGAAGTATACTAGCCTCTTCATTCTGAGGAGTTTGAGGAGGAGGTCTTTCTAGGTCCAGAAAATCTAGCGGACGATCACTAAGTGAAATAACCCGGGGAGGTGTTTTCAGTGACAGAGATTTGAATGTAGTTGACTGTAAAAGATCTAGATCTGGGGGCCTAGAAAGTGGAATGTCTTCGCTATTACCTACAAAAGAGTTAATTTTAAAGTCAATAATACATTGAGTTATTTACTGTGTTTCAATGGACTGCAGAAACATGGTGCTTTATATTTAACTTCAAATATAAATTTACTGTGTGATCCAAAGCATAAGATTATCTAGTGATTGTAGCCAATGTTTTTGGAATCATTACATACTGGTATACAGATACCATTTTTCAATAATATACACTACACACAACACATATATGTATAATGTACAGTAGGTAGATACAGAGCTGACAAAAGAAAGAAGGAGTCCTTAACTATTTTGTGTCATGGTTTACCTGGAAAGACTGATGAACTCTAGAAACCCCTTTTCAGAGAAATGTATTTAAATGCATAAAAGACATAGACAATACAGGTAGTCCTCGACTTACAACAGTTCATTTAGTGACCATTCAAAATTACAACATCACTGAAAAAAGTAACTTATAACCATTTTTCAAACTTACAATCGTTGCAGCATCCCCATGGTCACGTGATATAAATTCAGACAGTTGGCAACTGGCTCACATTTATGATGGTTGTAGTGTCCTGGGATCATGTGATCACCTTCAGCAACCTTCTGACAAACAAAGTCAATGGGGAAGCCAGATTCACTTAACAAACATGTAACTAACTTAACAACTGCCATGATTCACTTAACAACTGTGGCAAGAAAGGTCATAAAGGGGGCAAAACTCACTTAACAAATGTCTCGCTTAGCAACATAAATTTTGAGCTCAATTGTGATCATAAATTGAGGACTACCTGTATTGCAAAATAAATCAGTTATGCTCAAATACAATGATCAAAGTATTAAAAAATAAACATATAATACATTTGAAAAAAGAGTTGTGATTCTTTTTCCACTGAAATTCATGAAATCCCTGAAATCTATCACAACGATAATTTGGTTAAGAACTCCTCATCTAAAGCTAAACATACCTGCCACTACAATCCGTTCTGGCACCTGCATTGTTACGCTGGCATATGGGAGCCCTCCTTCAGGACAACTTTGCTCAAGGTCCGCATTGGGTGGTGCTACCTTGAGTTTTTCTGGAACTCTCATTCTCTGGTTGATCCCTTCGGTATATTCAATTTCATATTGAATCCGATTCATTTCTGCCATTTCGGCAGCTGGAGATGGGAATGCCGCTGTGCTCATCCTAACATGAGATGAAGCAATTCAAATTATAAACCAACAATAACATGTTTTTAGTGTACAATGATTTATATTGCATATGATAACAAGTGCATTTTTTTCAAAGACTCTTTCACATCACAAGGTTTATTTATTGTAGCCTATTAACTTATTAAACAGTCAGGTCCGTGTGATTAACACTGGATATAAATTACTGCTAGAAATTTCTATTAATCATTGGAATCCCAATTTTATATAGGAAAATCTGCACATCATCTTTTTTTAGAAGGGTAGCATGAAATATTAAGGAGCAAATTGCCAACGCAAAGCAATCAATTTAGAAACATGACTAAGATACTAACATCACAAATTTTCAGCACGCTAACTACAGAAAGACTGTAGCAAAAGTACTGACATAGTCTCATCTATTGATATATCACAATTCATAATCTATTGCACCCTAAGACAGTTAAATACATTTTACAAAAAATAAAATATACTTAAAAGGCCTAGAAAAGGTAAGGATTAAAAGTAGGGGCTATGCAAGAAATAGAATAGAAACTACAAGAAAAAGGTTTCCATCTTTTGTCTGTTCTCTGAATCTTGGCATGAAAAGACCTATGAACAAAGGCTGCTCTGGATGACTTAAGAAAGGAGACTTGTGTCAGGTATTACAACATAAAATCTGTATCTCAAAATCAGGCATTTTCAATGAGTATCAAAACTAATAAAAAGTAATAATATGCCTGGTACCAAATGGCAGTTGTATTCCAGCGTCCAGGCAGTCTTAAAAAAAGCCCGATGTACACAACTTTGCAAAAATTAAAAAGGAAATTGCCAGTTTCTAATTGGAATATTAGCTATGATTGTTAAAAGGGAGCAGACATTAAATTTCACTTTAGCCTTAATTGACAACGAAAGACCCAGGAATACTCTCAAGCTATGGACTTACAGCATTCTCTCCAGGGAAAATGTAACTAAATAGATTGAATTCTTCTCATACAAACTGCGGAATTATTCATTAATCTTCTATGTTCTCAGGCTTGAGCTTCACTTGTCGGCACCATCCACTCCAATACCATAGCCAGGGATCAGCCTCCCCCAATTCAAAAGGAAAAACAGAACTGTACAGGTAGTCCTCGACTTACAACCATTTGCTTAGTGATCGTTTAAAGTTAAAATGGCCCTGAAAAAAGGGACTTACGAGCTATTTTCACACTTATGACTGTTTTGGCATTCCCATGGTCATGCGATCAAACTTTGGGCACTTTGCAATTGGCATGTATTTCTGACAGTTGCACTGTCCTAAGGTCATGTGATCACCATTTATAACCTTCCCAGCTGGCTTCTGACAAGCCAAGTCAATAGGGGAAGCCAGATTCGCTTAACGACCACATAATTCATTTAACTGCAGTGATTCACTTAACACTTATGGCAAAAGGAACATGGAGCAAAACTCACTTAATGACTGCCTTACTTGGCAACAGAAATTTTGGGTTCAATTATGGTTGTAAGTCAAGGACTACCATATGTGATTTGCATAGAGCACAGATTAAGCCACTCCAGTCTTTGCCCCATTACTTTATTCAATAGTTTCAATAAAGATGAAAAACAACATAGCAATAAACAGGCTTCTGAACTATTATGGAGTCAAAATAGCTGTCTAGAAAGGAGCAGAAGCACTTCAAAGCAGTCTCTTGTACATTCAATTGTGATAAGCTACTGTAGAAAAATAGCAGATCAGGATAAACTCACTGAAATCTGCTGGGTTAGAACCAGAAGAGCCTTGAATAAAATTAGACATTTTATGGGGTGGCCAAAGGTGCCTTGTTAATATTACAAAAGACTAGCATATATGACGCAGCTCAAGCTGAGTTGCAGTATTTCTTTTGAGCATGACTGTTCTGTGGTTCAAGAAACTGCAGCAAAATCTTCAGCAGAACAAAAGAAAATGCTTTTTACAAATGTCCAGTATGCCCACACAAAATATTTCCTTGTGGAGAAAAAAAAAATCACTACTATGAATATATCCTTCAGGCCCAGAATTCTATAGAATCAAACTAATTATTTAAATAATTTTGTAGAATTATCCATCTTATAGCAGTGACTGATGGCATACAAAGATTAAAGATTAAAACCATCATAACAATATAACTGAGTATCCAAATGAGTTTTTGTTTAGTCCTATTCAAAATGAACTTTGATGTGTTTAGCACAGATTTTGAATTTCATTATCCAGTAACTGGATATATACTGTAAATACCCACACAATGATATATACTATGCTTGTCCAGAAGAAAACATGACATAATTATTTTAGCAACAAAATTACTGCATGACTTGCTACAAGATTTTCGTTATATAATTTAAGTTCTTATAAGAAAATGAAAACAAAACAAAACAAAACACTGGCATTGTAGCCAACTTCTTAAGTTTAAGATACCTTCCCTCTGAAGCACACCTATGGTATATGGAAGCTATCTTTCCAATTGCAATAAAGCACACCTATAGTATGTGGGAGCTATCTTTATGATTGCAATGAAGTACAAATGTTTACTCTAAAAAGATCCAAATAAATTTCAAATTCATTTGAACCGTGAATTCTTATTTTTTTCCTCTGATGATACAAGTAGAATATATAAATGTTTATAGAAATCTGATTTTAAATTTTTGAAGATCATCTGGAAAAGTATTTCAATATTAGAATCAGTATTTGTCTACATACAAACAAGAGTATTTTGGAAAATATAGTATATTACTAAAAAGGGCAATAAATGAGTAAATCAATACAGCCAAATTATTACTGATCAGTGCCCTAGTCCTGCTTGGCAGTGAAAGATTATACACAAGCAGAAAATAAACACAAGCTTTGAGCCATTCAAGACTAGAGAAAAATGAAGAGTATTTTAATTTGAAAGGAAGGAAATCTATCTGGCCAAAGAACATTTATGCAAAACAGTCACATTGTAATACACAAAGATACTACAACTACTCACTAGTATAAGTACAAGTGTAATTCTTCAACTTTCACTAACCTTCCTAAAGGAATTTCACTGATCGTTCGCTTGCTCATTCTGAAGTTTGCTTGAAATGTTTTAATATTACTACACTATAGCACTGTTTATTTTACAGAACAATATGACTATACAGTAGAACTTTTCTACATAAGACAGCATGACAATTGCTTTTCGAGCTGTAAGGGGAAGAAGAAGAACAGAAAGAATATTAGGCATATTACTAAATAAAATACTAATAGACATTTTAAATGATATCTATGTATTCTATAATATGAATTTCATAAAAATATGCCAAATAGCTTCCACATATTTCAAAGTTCACAAAGATTCAGAAATGTCACTTCTTTTTTAAATTCTCAACTCTGATTTTTAGAAGAGTGGAATTATAATTCACAATAAAGCTAGTGAAGACTTAAACAGCAAGAACACAGCTCCTAAATCTGTGAAATAATTAATCCATATTTAACAAAAAATAATGTGTTTCTAATTATGACTAAAAGCTATAGTACTTGCCCTTCTTCTATGCTTTGATCCTAGCAACTGCAAAGATAAGATGCAGAATATAACTATTTAAGCCTGTGGGATAGGTAAATCCCATAAAGAGAATACAATACATTAAATATATACTGAGTCGGCTGTCTGATTTTTTTCATCCTTTACAATAAAATTATGTCGCCTTATAGAGATCACATTATGTGACATCATATGGATTGAGATCACTGTAACAAGCTTAATCATTCCCAGTTAATCATCTATCTATATACAGGTAGTTCTTGACATATGGCCACAATTGAGCCCCAAATTTCTTTAACTAAGCGGGACAGTTGTTAAGTGAGTTTTACCCCCTTTTATGACCTTTCTTGCCACAGTTTTTAAGTTAGTTAACGCAGTTGTTAAAATGAATCTTGCTTCCCCACTGACTTTTATTGTCAGAAGGTCGCAAAAGATGACTACATGACCCCAGGACATTGCAACTGTCATAAATGAGTCAGTTGCCAAGCATCTGAATTTTGATGTGACCAAGGGGATGCTGCAACGGTCATAAGTGTGAAAAAAGGTCGTAAGTCACTTTTTTCATTGTAAGTCGAGGACTATCTGTACTACTAAAATTCTCATTCCCATAATCTTTAACTGGGCAAAATGGTGCCTCATAAGGCAATAATTTTTGAATCAAGGAATTTCAAATAGCTTTACTTAAGAGAATGTGTCAAAAATCAAGGTTCGATGATTCTTGTGGAATTGAAATTTGGCAACTAAATCAATTAAGGACTTGCTACCAAAGGATTAGTTTCATATCTAAACTGAGATAGAAGTATGTTTTCTTGTTCTTGCTTTAACTTGAAATGTAAAGCCACGCATCATGGTTTAGAAATTTGTGTCAATCGAGTCCCTAGCTTCTGAAAAACCTTAGCTTAGCATTATACATGAACACTGGTGTATTACTTTCTCCAATAAATGAGATTATAAGTCTAGGTATGCTCTTATAATAATAAACCAAGGGTTCTTATAATAATAAACCAAGGGTCAGTAATGATTTTTTTCGAATTCTCAGGTTTTTTTTTGTTAAATTCTCAGTTTACTGTTGCTCAAGAAAAAAACCAAGCTTCACTAGCTTTCTGGCTTATAATGTTGTGCAAACACAGAAACCAATTGATATGCTAAAATAGCACAAAATATCCACAACCAGATATACCCCATCAGATAATATTTACAAAGAAAAATGGACACCACTCAATTTTATTTAAGTACAAATAAGGTAGATGTAATAGGAAATATGAGGAATCTAAGTATTCCGCTACAAACTTTTGCTAAACTGGAATCAGAAACATAACATAGTGCATTAGGAGAGTCAACTATTTACATCTATTTCAAAAGGGGCAATCAGAATGGCAGAAAATTGTGATTTGTATAACTACATAAGATTCCTGCCATGACAATCCGCCTGTGCTGAAGTGTTGCTATTGCTAATACAAATATCATTTATTGTTGACCAAAAATTGAACCACTAGACTGTCTGCCTTTCAATGTGCTGTAAAGATATATTTAAAACTCCAATTCAGCATAGGCTGAGTGTGTCTGAACAGTTGTGTGAATAGAATCTAAGTGAAAGCCACTATTTATGATAATTCTGTATCTCATCTTTCCTTCTGCCCACCTCCCCATGAATTGTTGCATGTCTTTATAGTGGTTCCCAGAACTACATTCCATATTTCTGATGAAACATGTTACTTCACAAAAATGTATTCAGCAATAAATTTGCTAATCCTTAAGGCAGGGGTGTCAAACTGCCGGCCCGTGGGCTGAATGCGTCATGCCAAAACCGTGCCTACCCCAGCTCCGGGGGGGGGGGGAAAGAAGTCACGATAGGTCGCAACATGTCACGTGATGTGGCGAGTTTGACACCCCTGCCATAAGGTATCTCAAAACTGTTGTGTAGTTAATGATCGAATGGTAAATCCATTTGATCTCAGGTCCTCATTTTTCACCCTAGTTAATAACAACTCAGGAACTTCCCAGCTGGGTAGGAGCTTTGGCACAGGTCATCAGCACCTGGCATTCAGTTGCATTCTGCCTATAAATATAAAGGTAACAGTCAAAGCAGTACTAAGGAGGGTAAATGAATTATAGCATCACGGAGCTGGAAAGGTCATTTAGGTCATTAAGTACAATCCTTTGTTTAGTGCAAGAATCCAATTAAAGCATCCCAGCCAGATGGCTCCTTTCTGGAATACCTAAAATGACACCCTTCACCTCTCTCGTTAATTGGTTCCACTAAATAAGCTGTTATTCCGACTGTAAGAAAGTTTCCGCTAACCAGAATCTGACTTCCTGGTTCCTTCAACTTAAAACTTATTGGGGTTTTTTTGGGGGAATGAGAAGGGACAGGTCTTTCTCTCCCACCTGCATACTTTTAGTAATTTAAAGAGTTATCAAGTCTCCCTCAGGCTTCCTTCCCAATGGCTTCAATCTCTCTTAGGGGGGGGCTTCGTTTTTAGCCCCCCTCATCTCTTAACCTGCTCCAGTTTCTCGAATCCTTTAAATGGGGTGCCCAAGATGGGTTACACATTACGTCAGATAAAAATAAGTATCAGCAAACCCGCAAAAAAAAGGGGGGGTGGGGGAGAAGCAGACGAAATCAATGGAGGAAGAGAAGGCGTTAACGCGACAGAAGATAGCCGAGTCTTACGCTCTGAGGGGGGGAGGGCGGAGGGGAGCAACAGCCGAGCAAAGCTGTTGAAGCAAGGAAGCAAAAGGACCTCGGGGCCGAGCCTTTTGTGGGGAAGGGGGGAGGCCTCAGCATACGAAAACGGTACATGAGAACAGCAAGGAACCCAGCAAGGATTCCTATACCAACTCCCCAGTTTTGCCCCACTGCTAATTCGGAGAGCAGGCCCCAATCCAACTCTCTCTTTATTTCTCACCCTGAGGCCAGCAGGGAGGCGGAAGCCTTGGTCCCAGTATCCACTCCGGCCGCCTCCGGCTCCGTTCCTCCGTCAGGAGCCGTTAGTGGCGGAGCACGTCGCTCCACAGCGCGGAACTCAAAGAAACAAAAACAAAAAAGAGAAATGACCTAAATTGTCCCAAACGCGTCGCCGTAACCGACCGCCGTGATATATCGCGTGATCGAGGAAGGGCGGAACCGGAATTTGAAAGTGTCGCAGCCATCTTTACTTATGGTCACAGCTGGTTTCCCGCTCGCTTTGCAGAAAGGCGAAGGTTTTCTTCCTTTGGCCGGTGCAAAGAGATGGGTGGGGACTGTAGAGCGTGGCTTTGTTTATTTTCGGTATTTTATTCTATATTCGGCTTTTTTTTTCAAAACGGTTTTAAATATAAATATTGGAGTCTGATTATGATAAAGATAGATTTAGAAAACTTAACACCTGATACATTAATTATGACATCGTATCCCAATGTAGCTCCAGTTATGTTTTAATATACACTAATACAATTATATTAGTTCCCAAACGACACTAAAAAAAGACTTTAAAAAACCCCAAAAGTCTAGCACAATTCCAATGAAGAAGAAGAAAAAGATTCTTTTCAAAAGAAACCAGCATGCCTGCGGTGTTCCAATATCTAAGGGGTTGCACAAAGAAGAGTGGGGTCAGCCTGTTCTCCAAAGCACCTGAAGGCAGGACAAGAAGCAAAGGATGGAAACTAATCAAAGAGAGAATCGACCTAGAACTAAGGAAAAATTTCCTGACAGAACAATTAATCAGTGGAATGGTTTCCCTCAAGAAATTGTGGCTGCTGCAAACTGGAGATTTTTAAGACAAGATTGGACAACCACTTGTCTGAAACAGTTAGGGTTTCCTGCTTGAGCAGGGGGTTGGAGTCAGTGGTGGGATTCAGCTGGTTCGCACCACTTCGGCAGAACCAGTAGCTAATTTTTTGTTGCCCAAGCCCAGAATGGACTTCCAGAATGTGGTTTACAATGAATTTCAGCATACAGATAAATATTTCCACAAATTGTGCCTAGGAATTTCCCTTGCCTATAAAGACAATTTATAACTCATATTTTATAAATAAGCATTAGGGAACCAGTTTAACTGAAAACAAGTTTTTTTCAAATTAATATGCGTAATATTGCAATTAAATCCTTTATATAAAAGTATTCTTTTCATGGAGAGTAGTCTTGACATGTCAACACAATTTAAACATAGATAGATAGATTTTGGGGTACTGCAATGGCAAAGATACCGTAAAACAGGCTTGTAGGTTCATTCTTAATATTTAACATATACAGTATTTTCACACAATCCTACTGTGACAATGTACCCCTCAAGACTTTTTCAACACCGTCCATACACAATTCACTCAATCTTTCCCTCTTCTCATTTGCATTGTATTTGTTGCTACACATAGACCATTTTTTTACAAGGGAGTTGCTGCAATGAGACTTTAAAATAGCCTCTTTTACATTAACATGGATTACATTAACAAGGATTATTGTAAATCCTTATTGCTAGTGGGAGGTGATTTTTCAAAAGGGACTTGCAACATTGTGCGGGTGAGAGAGAAAGAGAGATTTAAAATGTGCCTTTCCTTGAAAACTGCCTTTTTGTGTTGCAGTGAGGCTGTAAAAAGCTTCCATTGACATAAATGGAAGTTATTTTAAAGCCTCATTGAAATGAAGAATGGAGGATGTCTTCACTGGTAGACAAAGGGATTAATCCTTCCTAGCAATAAGCAACCTTTGAAAATGTTCATGTTATACTAAGGCTTGCTGGCCATGAGCTGCGCAAAGTCAGGGAAAGGTCTTTTCTCTGACTTTGGAAAAATGAGCAGGACTTTAATAATAATAATAAAGTTGGAAAGGACCTCAGAGGTCATCTAGTCCAACCCCCTACTCAGGCAGGAAGCCCTATAACATTTCAGACAAATGACTGTCCAGTCTCTTCTTAAAAACTTCCAGTGTTGGAGCATTCACAACTTCTGGAGGCAGGTTGTTCCACTGATTAATTGTTCTAAGTGTCAGGAAATTTCTCCTTAGTTCTAGGTTGCTTCTCTCCTTGATAGGTTTCCATCCATTGCTTCTTGTCTTGCCTTCAGGTGCTTTGGAGAATAGCTTGACTCCCTCTTCCTTTTGGTGACCCCTGAGATATTGAAATACTTAATCCTTAGTAAAAACCAGGGGTAGTCAACCTTGGCTCTTTTATGACTCGTGGACTTCAATTCCCAGAATTCCTGAGCCAGCTTAGCTGGCTCAGGAATTCTGGGAGTTGAAGTCCACGAGTCATAAAAGAGCCAAGGTTGACTACCCCTGGTAAAAACAAATAAGATATCTCTGGGAAAGGAGTATACATTCTGAAGAGGGTAAGGATCTTTCCTAGCTGTTATCAGACCATATAGGAAACATCTGGTGACTGGACTGGACCCTTTTTTGTCCTTTAAGACAAAACTGATCTTTAACCGATTTCAGTGAGACTAAAACATTTTTGATTTATTCTGATTTAATCCAGAAGCACCGAGTAATTAATGAAGCTGTATTCCTGAACCCATATTATTAGGATCTGGGAATTAAGTTCACTAAATATAATAAGGCTTACTGGTATATATGTTATTCAGTACAGCAGAAGACTGGCAGGCAAATGAAGAGTAACATTGGCAATGGCTGCAATTGCAGTCAAAAAAACACAGTGGCTGTGCTCATGCAGTACACTAAGCTCATTAAAAATTAATCAATTTCTTTTGTTTGCACATTATATTGACTAGTTCAGGTTTCAAATGGGCTGATTGACATAACATACTAAGACAATAAATGCAAGGGAGCATCTTCCAGTGAAGGAGAGCTCTTACTCCCTGCAACTGCTGCATCTGTCAAGAGTTTTAAGGATTCAATATTTGGTCAGGAAACTGGAACAAAGTCGCAATGACAAATTGTATTTAAATGATCAACATGTTCCTATACAGGGAGTTCCTTGCTAGCTAGTAATAACATATGGCACTGTGCTGAAGTGAAATGCTGCAATTTCCCACTTCGTAGCCAAAGGAAAGGTGAATAATAAAGGTAGCAGTTTAGAAATTTCATTCAAAGATGTTTTATTCATTTTTGAAAAAAAATATCCTTTAATATAGTGCCAAAATGTCAGTTTACACAATATTTTGTTTGAATAATACATAATCCAGTGGTAGCTATTTACTCCATTTACTAGTTGTAAAAGCACAAGATCACAATTCGGAACTATAGTTTTTCTGTTTAAAAGATTGATGATACCATGGTTTATAATATGTAAGGCTACATTAATACTATGTTTAGAAACTGGCAACTTTGTAATACATCAGATAGTTTCCTCCAGTAGTTAAGGTATCAGGGTAGAAACCAGGAAACTCTGAGTTCTAATCCTGTCTTAGCGATGAAAGCCAACTGGGTGATTTGGGGCCAGTCATTTGCTTAGCCCAACTCATCTTACAGGGTTATTTTGTGGGAAAAATAGGAGAAGGAAGGAGGTATGTTTGCTGCCTTGAGTTATTTATAAAAATAATAAAGGCAGGATATAAATAACTACAATATATATATATTAATACTTTCTTTTAAGATTGTATTTTTTATTTTAGCAAAATAAAACAATAAAAACATTGCACTTTTCATTATTGCACAACACTGATTTTCTAGTTTTTGATAGAAATATTGTACTGTTATAATACATATTATTAAAATTTCATAAAAGCATTTGGTTTAGTTTCAGGCTGTTTTTCCTTGGGCAACAAAACTGGAACTTTATTTTCAGATGACAGTTCTGTTCAGTTGGGATTTCTCATGCAGACTTGACAGCGACTAATTATATTTTCCATATTTCCAGCTTTCAGAGTTTGTGGCACTGGTTTCCTTTAAATAATAATAATATATTTTAAATAAAACATTACTCCCATATCTTAAACATAAAACTAATAAAACACTACATTGTCAGTCACCTATATTTAAATCAAAGTACAAAAAGTAAAAGTAATAATTAGGACCATGTAGTCCTTTGCATTTGAAGACAGCTGCCGTAGAGCAAATAAAACACATGCCCTCAAGTAGCATATGTCTGTAATTCTTGAAAATAATTATTTTTTTTCCTGGAGTCTTCAGGGTGACCCTGAGAAAAGTTATTGCTGATTTAATAGTTGATGACAGAAATTCCAGACACATCATCCAAAGCACCTTTTTGTCTTTGAATCAGAAGCATTAGACAGTCCTGACAGAAAACAGATGTTTGTCATAAAACTATTTATCTATCAAATTTTTAAACTGCCAATCTCTCTCACAGAGGGACTTGTTAAATAAGGCATGTAATGGCAGGTAGGTATCAAAACATAGATACTAATATCAGTTTTATTTGTGAATTGGCCAAGTGGTAGCATATTACAGTACAATGAAGGAATGAACTGACTCATTTTAAGTTGCATCAGTGACAAAGTAGTATAAATAAACATACTTGAACATTCTTCTTGAATTTAGTGTAGCCAACCAGAAACTGTAGGAATTTGAGTAGTAATTGCATGTTCCTCGGCCATGACATTCAATGAATGGAAGGGCACGAAATTTTTCTAAGCATGACCCTGGAGATGCCAAAGCTTGTCCAGAAGCTTCTGAACCGGCGCCTGTATACTGTAAAGATAAAATACTGTCATAAAAATCTGTTTTGGTTAGTAATCTGTGGATAAGGAATACCAGTTTTAGACTTCCAACAATAGTTGCATCCCAGAATATTAAGATCTCAAAAGAATTCATCCAGGTTACTTTTACATAGTAGTTTGGTAGTTTTTGCTAATATTAGTAGGATTTGTAGCATCATAGAACAGATACTTTTAGGAATGCATTCAGATACTTTTAGGAATGCATTCTTTTTTTTCCTTTGGGAATTTTTTTACCCTTCTGGGCTGGAGTATAATCATACAAATGTAACATAGTTTTGTGAGGATTCTTGTGACTTTTAAATTAAATATAGCAAACTTTATAAAACATTTTAGGACATAAAAATTATCCTAAAGCATTTTATGACACAATACAAAACGTCATGAAACATTTCCTGTGGTTAAATCCTGATGTTTGACTATGATATACTGGGCTACTTCAAGGCAGATATATATCTGAATATTTCCTGAAGTTTTCAAGTACATTAGAAGTTCTGCCATTGTTGACAGTATTGATGAATATTTGATGATCCAATGGGTCACAGATTGGTTAGTATACAACTAAAACTCTCATTTCTATGTGATATTTTGTAACCTTCACTTGGATGAAATGCTGCATCACTTTCTCAACAGATGTGTATCAAGTGGACTAACTTACAGAATGCTGGGACCTATTGCTCCTGTGGCACTGCCATAATCAGCTATAATCATGTGATCCTCATTTTCAACATTCCCTGATAGTTTCCCACAAGTCAATGGGGAACCTGGAAGGAACTGATATGTACTGTCGATGTTTCTAGTCACCTTACCACTAGCAAAGTCTTTGCTTGTGGGAAGCTTGCAGAAAGAAAATCAATGGAGAAATAGTCACGTCTGCTCTTACACTGCACTGGCTACTCATACACTCCCGCCCTCCCTCCCCATCTGGCAGCAGCCACTTACCTGTTGGCTGGGAAGGGGAGGGGGGGGAGGAAAGGTAGGCAGGTAGGCAGGAATTTCTGACATTCTGCCATCTTCCCACTAAAGAATTTGGGGGGGGGGGAGCTGACAGGAAGTTGGAGGTCAGTCCTGCTCCCAATGATTTTTTGCCCATATATGATCTTTCTTTTTCTCTGTTTAGATAAGGAAATATCTCTGAAACAATGACCCTCTGGGTCATAGGTTGTCTATTAAGTACTAACACTATCTTTATTGTAAGAGTAGAGTAACAGAATCTTGTGAAAGCACTTCTCCTCTCCCTTGCTTTTACTTTCCAGGGAATTAGGGAAGATTCTTTCTGAGATGCTTTCTCTATCCACATTCCTTCTATGGGCTAAGATATCTTGTGTCTGACATTGCTTTAGTTGTGGCTCTTTGTTCAGTCTCCAAAAATTATTCTCTCAACCCATTATACAGTCCCTAATGTATCACAACTGCTGCCAGTAATATTTTAAATTGTGCAAGTGCATACAGTTGGTTTGACATTTCCCTTGTTTCTTCTGGTATTGAACAAGTGGCTGACTTTAATGTAGCACTATGGCTCAGTGGTTAAGACACTGGACTTAGAAAGCTGACAGCCTGAGTTCAAGACCCAAGCATTGCACAATGGGGTGAGCACCCATCTTCGCCTAGCTCCTGCCCACCTAGCAGTTCAAAAGCACGCAAATGCGAGAAGATAAATAGGTGCTACTTCAGTGGGGAGGAAACAGCGCTCCACAACATCATGCTGGACACATGACCACGGAAACGTCTTCGCACAACAATGACTCAACAGCCTTGAAACGGAGATGAGCGCCGCCTCCTATAATTGGCAACGACTAGCGGAGTAAAATCCGCAGGGACTTCTTTCTTCTCCTTATCAGTTTCTTACCAAGAAAAGAACAACAGATTCCTCAAGAATTTCTGGTCTCAAGTTTTGACGTTTTTGAGGTGGTGCGAGACAGATGGGCCTGGAGAGTGCTGATCCATAGAGTGGCCGAGGGTTAGACACAATGCTTAAAACCAGATATCCCTTGTAAAAACCATGATACTGCAATTGACAGCCTGATTTTAAAGAACTAGCAAAGTACTGCTGTAGCTGCTTTGTTTTTCAGTAAAGCTGCCAGCCACTCTGTTAGGAATCTGGGGCACCTTTTCCAACTAACACATTTTATTAGAAGGCATGAGCTGCAGCTCATTTCATAAGAGACATAGAATGGCAAGACTGACATAGGATTTAAATTGGAGGCAGTAGGGACAGGAGAGGAGGGGGAGATAAGTTGGTTGTGTAGATGCAGCTTACACGTGAGATA